>NC_091192.1:34662997-34740497 GCF_040958095.1 Procambarus clarkii
GGCGTGTTCCCCTCCCCGGGATGTGTTCTACTCCCGTGGCGTGTTCTCCCCCCGGGACGTGTTCTCCCCCCGGGATGTGTTCTACTCCCGTGGCGTGTTCTCCCCCCGGGACGTGTTCTCCCCCCGGGACGTGTTCTCACCCTGGGACGTGTTCTCCCCCCGGGACGTGTTCTCCCCCCGGGACGTGTTCTCACCCTGGGACGTGTTCTCCCCCCGGGACGTGTTCTCACCCTGGGACGTGTTCTCCACCCCCCTCCGAGACGTGTTCTACCCCCGGTACGTGTTCTCCCCCCCAGGGGTGAGTTCCCCCCCGGGCGTGTTCCCCTCCCCGGGATGTGTTCTACTCCCGTGGCGTGTTCTCCCCCCGGGACGTGTTCTCCCCCCGGGATGTGTTCTACTCCCGTGGCGTGTTCTCCCCCCGGGACGTGTTCTCCCCCGGGACATGTTCTCCACCCCCCTCCGAGACGTGTTCTACCCCCGGTACGTGTTCTCCCCCCCAGGGGTGAGTTCCCCCCCGGGCGTGTTCCCCTCCCCGGGATGTGTTCTACTCCCGTGGCGTGTTCTCCCCCCGGGACGTGTTCTCCCCCCGGGATGTGTTCTACTCCCGTGGCGTGTTCTCCCCCCGGGACGTGTTCTCCCCCCGGGACGTGTTCTCACCCTGGGACGTGTTCTCCCCCCGGGACGTGTTCTCCCCCCGGGACGTGTTCTCACCCTGGGACTTGTTCTCCCCCCGGGACGTGTTCTCACCCTGGGACGTGTTCTCCCCCCGGGACGTGTTCTCCCCCCGGGACGTGTTCTCACCCTGGGACGTGTTCTCCCCCCGGGACGTGTTCTCCCCCCGGGACGTGTTCTCCCCCCGGGACGTGTTCTCACCCTGGGACGTGTTCTCCCCCCGGGACGTGTTCTCACCCTGGGACGTGTTCTCCCCCCGGGACGTGTTCTCCCCCCGGGACGTGTTCTCCCCCCGGGACGTGTTCTCACCCTGGGACGTGTTCTCCCCCCGGGACGTGTTCTCCCCCCGGGACGTGTTCTCCCCCCGGGACGTGTTCTCCCCCCGGGACGTGTTCTCCCCCCGGGACGTGTTCTCCCCCCGGGACGTGTTCTCCCCCCGGGACGTGTTCTCCCCCCGGGACGTGTTCTCCCCCGGGGCGTGTTCTCCCCCCGGGACGTGTTCTCACCCTGGGACGTGTTCTCTCCCCCTGACGTGTTCTCCCCCCGGGACGTGTTCTCCCCCCGGGACGTGTTCTCACCCTGGGACGTGTTCTCCCCCCGGGACGTGTTCTCCCCCCGGGACGTGTTCTCACCCTGGGACGTGTTCTCCCCCCGGGACGTGTTCTCACCCTGGGACGTGTTCTCCCCCCGGGACGTGTTCTCCCCCCGGGACGTGTTCTCCCCCCGGGACGTGTTCTCCCCCCGGGACGTGTTCTCCCCCCGGGACGTGTTCTCCCCCCGGGACGTGTTCTCCCCCGGGACGTGTTCTCCCCCCGGGACGTGTTCTCACCCTGGGACGTGTTCTCTCCCCCTGACGTGTTCTCCCCCCGGGACGTGTTCTCCCCCCGGGACGTGTTCTCCCCCCGGGACGTGTTCTCTCCCCGGGACGTGTTCTCCCCCCGGGACGTGTTCTCACCCTGGGACGTGTTCTCCCCCCGGGACGTGTTCTCCCCCCGTGGCGTGTTCTCCCCCCGGGACGTGTTCTCCCCCCGGGACGTGTTCTCCCCCTGGGACGTGTTCTCTCCCCCTGACGTGTTCTCCCCCTGGGACGTGTTCTCTCCCCCTGACGTGTTCTCACCCTGGGACGTGTTCTCTCCCCCTGACGTGTTCTCCCCCTGGGACGTGTTCTCTCCCCCTGACGTGTTCTCACCCTGGGACGTGTTCTCTCCCCCTGACGTGTTCTCCCCCTGGGACGTGTTCTCTCCCCCTGACGTGTTCTCACCCCGGGGCGTGTTCCCCTCTGGGGCGTGTCCCCCCGGGGCGTGTTCCCCCCCGGGGTGTGTTCTCCCCGGGGCGTGTTCCCCCCGGGGTGTGTTCTCCCCGGGGCGTGTTCTCCCCCCGGGTGTGTTCCCCACTGGGGCGTGTTCACCCCCCCCATCCCCCCCGCCGGTGCGTGTTCCTCACCCCGGTGCGTATCCCCCGGGCGTGCGTATCCCCGGGGTGTGTGTATTCCCCGGGGCGTGCGTATCCCCCAGGGCGTGTGTATCCCCGGGGGATACGCACACCCCGGGCGTATCCCCCGGGGTGTGCGTATCCCCCGGAGCGTGCGTATCCCCCGGGGCGTGCGTATCCCCCGGGGTGTATCACCAAATTGTGCTTGCGGGGGTTGAGCTTTGGCTCTTTGGTCCCGCCTCTCAACCGTCAATCAACAGGTGTACAGATTCCTGAGCCTACTGGGCTCTATCATATCTACATTTGAAACTGTGTATGGAGTCAGCCTCCACCACATCACTTCCTAATGCATTCCATTTACTAACTACTCTGACACTGAAAAAGTTCTTTCTAACGTCTCTGTGGCTCATTTGGGTATTCAGTTTCCACCTGTGTCTCCTTGTTCGTGTCCCACCAGTGTTGAATAGTTCATCCTTCTTTACCCGGTCGATTCTCCTGAGGATTTTGTAGGTTGTGATCATGTCCCCCCTTACTCTTCTGTCTTCCAGTGTCGTAAGGTGCATTTCCCGCAGCCTTTCCTCGTAACTCATGCCTCTTAGTTCTGGGACTAGTCTAGAAGCATACCTTTGGACTTTTTCCAGCTTCGTCTTGTGCTTGACAAGGTACGGGCTCCATGCTGGGGCCGCATACTCCAGGATTGGTCTTACATATGTGGTGTACAAAATTCTGAATGATTCCTTACACAGGTTCCTGAACGCTGTTCTCATGTTAGCCAGCCTCGCATATGCCGCAGACGTTATTCTCTTTATGTGGGCTTCAGGAGACAGGTTTGGTGTGATATCAACTCCTAGATCTTTCTCTCTGTCTGTTTCATTGAGTACTTCATCTCCTATTCTGTATCCTGTGCCTGGCCTCCTGTTTCCACTGCCTAGTTTCATTACTTTGCATATACTCGGGTTGAACTTCAACAGCCATTTGTTGGACCATTCACTCAGTCTATCCAGGTCATCTTGTAGCCTCCTACTATCATCCTCTGTTTCAATCCTCCTCATAATTTTGGCATCGTCGGCAAACATTGAGAGGAACGAATCTATACCCTCTGGGAGATCATTTACATATACCAGAAACAGTATAGGTCCAAGGACTGACCCCTGCGGGACTCCACTTGTGACGTCTCGCCAATCTGAGACCTCACCCCTCACTCAGACTCGTTGTCTCCTGTTGCTTAGGTACTCCTCTATCCACCGGAGTACCTTCCCTCTCACTCCAGCCTGCATCTCCAACTTTCGCACTAGCCTCTTGTGTGGCACTGTATCAAAGGCTTTCTGACAATCTAAAAATATGCAGTCTGCCCACCCTTCTCTTTCTTGCCTTACTTTTGTTGCCTGGTCGTAGAATTCAAGTAACCCTGTGAGGCAGGACCTGCCATCCCTGAACCCATGTTGATGCTGTGTTACAAAGTTCCTTCGCTCCAGATGCTCCCACTAGTTTTTTTCGCACAATCTTCTCCGTCAGCTTGCATGGTATGCAGGTTAGGAACACTGGCCTGTAGTTCAGTGCCTCCTGTCTATCCCCTTTCTTGTATATCGGGACTACGTTAGCTGCTTTCCAAATATCTGGCAGTTCCCCTGTTGCCAGTGATTTGTTATACACTATGGAGAGTGATAGGCACAGTTCTCTTGCTCCTTCCTTTAGAACGTATCCTCCGTACGTATGTGCGTACGGAGAAAGGTGTGCGTATCCTCCGGTGCGTGCGTATCCCCCGGGGCGTGCGTATCCCCCGGTGCGTGCGTATCCCCCGGGGCGTGCGTATCCTCCGGTGCGTGCGTATCTCCCGGGGCGTGCGTATCCCCCGGGGCGTGCGTATCCCCCGGGGCATGCGTATCCCCCGGGGCGTGTGTATCCCCCGGGGCGTGCGTATCCCCCGGGGCGTGCGTATCCTCCGGTGCGTGCGTATCTCCCGGGGCATGCGTATCCCCCGGGGCGTGCGTATCCCCCGGGGCGTGTGTATCCCCCGGGGCGTGTGTATCCCCCGGGGCGTGCGTATCCCCCGGGGCGTGTGTATCCCCCGGGGCATGCGTATCCCCCGGGGCGTGCGTATCCCCCGGGGCGTGCGTATCCCCCGGGGCATGCGTATCCCCCGGGGCGTGCGTATCCCCCGGGGCGTGCGTATCCCCCGGGGCGTGCGTATCCCCCGGGGCGTGCGTATCCCCCGGGGCATGCGTATCCCCCGGGGCGTGCGTATCCCCCGGGGCGTGCGTATCCCCCGGGGCGTGCGTATCCCCCGGGGCATGCGTATCCCCCGGGGCGTGTGTATCCCCCGGGGCATGCGTATCCCCCGGGGCGTGCGTATCCTCCGGTGCGTGCGTATCTCCCGGGGCATGCGTATCCCCCGGGGCGTGCGTATCCCCCGGGGCGTGTGTATCCCCCGGGGCGTGTGTATCCCCCGGGGCGTGCGTATCCCCCGGGGCGTGTGTATCCCCCGGGGCATGCGTATCCCCCGGGGCGTGCGTATCCCCCGGGGCGTGCGTATCCCCCGGGGCGTGCGTATCCCCCGGGGCGTGCGTATCCCCCGGGGCATGCGTATCCCCCGGGGCGTGCGTATCCCCCGGGGCGTGTGTATCCCCCGGGGCGTGCGTATCCCCCGGGGCGTGCGTATCCCCCGGGGCGTGCGTATCCCCCGGGGCATGTGTATCCCCCGGGGCGTGCGTATCCCCCGGGGTGTGTGCTCATCCTGGGACCACTAGCAGATAGCACTGCCTTTATATATTTTTAAAGGTAGCTTTTAAAGGGAAGTTGATAAACATTAGTACATTAAAGTGACTAAAGTGATTCCATCTTTCAAATTTTCTTAAAGAAAATTACTAAGGAGTAATACAAGAAGCTGCCGACAGCCTGGAAAAGCTTGGAAGGTGGCCAGGAATCAATTTACTTACATTAAATGATTGTTAAAAGGTACAGTACTTAAACATTGTATGTGGAGTTCAATAAGGTTATCCATATTCAAAGGAATCATGTCTCTGAGTTTCTCCATAGTTGGAGGTCAGACGCTTGCAGCCAGTCTCACACAACTTTCCGTGGTGAATTGTGACTGTATGGGGGAGTGTCAAGGGTGGTTGTTCTCTACCCGCACGCTTCTCGTGAAGCAGCAGAAGCTAGTATTGCAAAAATGAGTGAAGTCTACGGAATATGAAGTGAGGGTTTGAGTGTCTGTGAGTGCTTAACAAATTTGATATAAGATTGTCACACACACAGAATGTTCTCACAACTGAACTACAACGTTCTCACAACTGTGTCTGGCACAAGTAAAAATATTTGTATAGTTAATTTTCGTGTTGTGCTGGGCGTATGTACTGAATGTTGTGAGAGAACTGTAGGAAGGGAGGGAGAGAGAGTGAGAGACAGACAGACACAGCCAGAGAGAGACAGACAGACACAGCCAGAGAGACAGACAGACACAGCCAGAGAGACAGACAGACACAGCCAGAGAGACAGACAGAGATCCCCTCTAGTGTCCATTAGAGGTCACTTAGCTACAAACAAAAATGATCCAAAATGTGCTACAGGATATTCAATCTGTTAGTGTGTTTTTATATATATTTATGTAACCGTATTCGAGCCTAAGAACACCACAGCCGTCCACCGTCAACCTGACCAGTGTGTGTCCTCGTGACCAGCGTACAGGGGAGAGGGAGAGAGAGAGAGCGAGAGAGAGAGAGAGAGCACATAGGCAGAGCAAGGGAGAGGAAAGGAGAAAGCATGAGAGAGAGAGAGAGAGAGAGAGAGAGAGAGAGAGAGAGAGAGAGAGAGAGAGAGAGAGAGAGAGAGAGAGAGAGAGAGAGAGAGACAGAGCCCTGCTACCCCCTTACACATCACCACATAAATAAGGAGTTACACCGTATAGTACTGACCCGCTGCCACCTCCCTGATTTAAATAACATAAACATTATTCTGGATTCGGGGAAGCAGGAATAAAGATAAGGATAAATATGTCTTAATATCCGTCCTTGCTGTCTGTATGTTGTGAAGGGAACTCTTAGAGACCCGGGGAGTCTTGGCCCCGCCCCCTCGAGTGAGTCTCGACCACTTGGCCTCACAGTACAGACAGACGAATGGAACAGTCTGCTTTGGACACTTAAGTAATGATAACACATTCACTGATACTGACACTGACTCACTCGGAGAGGAAGAGAGGGGGAGGGGGGGGGTGGATGGTGTAGATACTGAGATATGATAGCCAGTGAAGCGAGCAACTTGTCAACACACTACTGTCTCACGTGGGAAGAATTAACACAAAAGGAGTTATGGTTTAAAAAAAAACATATATTGAATTGACTTTAAAAGAGATATCCTAACTGTAGAGTCCGTACTTGAGGCCAAAGATTTGATGATGTTAAGTGACAGGGAGAGGAGATCAGTACTTACAAACTTCAGTTAACTTCTCAGCATCCCTTCACCACTGTTACATCAGACTATGATGTGTACCTCAGGCATCCACCCCGGTGACACACACACAGACACACACACACACACACACACACACACACACACACACACACACACACACACACACACACACTAGAAGCAGACACACACACACACTAGAAGCAGACACACACACACACACACACTAGAAGCAGACACACATGTTTCACTCCCTCTACCTCTCTCCGGCTCCATGTTATATACAACTGTTGTGGGAAGTGTGAGGTTGCGGGGTATGTTGTGATCCTGACTAGTAATCTCCAGCAGCTTATTGCAGCCGCAACATCTGCTATTATCTCCTGAGCTCTTGCCCTCGCCTCCTGGCCGCTGCTGCTGCTGGAACACCTCTCCAGATATGTTAAATAAAACCTATTTAACGAAGCTCACGCACATGGAGTCCACAGTTCGAGTCTCCTAGAGCCCAGGTGAATGTTACCTTGCTCTCTCATCACACTGTTAACAACACTGCCGCGTTGGTCAGGTTGGGTCATTAGTTATCAGAGGAAAGTGCTAAGTACTCTGACTATACAGCACTTGGAAGAAATATGAGGACCAGGAGCTAGGACACGAGGATGGGCTGAAGAGACACTGACCCACCAAGTGGACCCCTGGGGATGGTACTCGGACCTGCACCATGCTAGGCCTGTGCTCCACCACCCAGCCCAAGTGCACAGAATAAATAAATGAGCACGAGATAATAGCAGAGCAAAACCAGTCCAAGAAACATGTGAAGCAATGAGTACAATATATATATATATATATATATATATATATATATATATATATATATATATATATATATATATATATATATATATATATATATATATATATATATAATTGATTTTTGATTTACCTCCAACAGTGAAAAGAAATGTACGAAAGATTGAGAAAATTCGTGTTAGAATTATTAATCTTACTTACAAGGCCATATATATATATATATCAATGCCACCTCTTTTCATCAACACAAGTGTTGATGAAATTAATACCCTATCAATGCCACCTCACCCCATCCACCTCTCTCAAATGCAGATATAAACAAAGTCGGAGATGCGTAAGTTCTATTCAGTTGTGTATTTGTAAACTAAAGTCTTTGAAAATGTAATAAGTTTTACGAAACGCGCTCGTGTCGCGTCAGACTAGAAATAAAAATGAATTTTGGAGAATTGATTTTTGATTTACCTCCAACAGTGAAAAGAAATGTACGAAAGATTGAGAAAATTCGTGTTAGAATTATTAATCTTACTTTTTCGGTCATATTTAATAATATATGTCTACAGGAAAGACTGCTACCAAAATATACTAATATATATATATATATATATATATATATATATATATATATATATATATATATATATATATATATATATATATATATATATATATATAGAGCTCTGATTTTGCATTGAGCTAGAGCTCTATATATATAGAGCTCTATATATATAGAGCTCTGATTTTGCATTGTACACAAGTTATTCTTCTAATGCATACACAGTCATGCCTGCTTTTGCATACACACATTAAAGACCTAAATATATATATATATATATAAATATATATATATATATATATATATATATATATATATATATATATATATATATATATATATATGTCGTACCTAGTAGCCAGAACGCACTTCTCAGCCTACTATTCAAGGCCCGATTTGCCTAATAAGCCAAGTTTTCGTGAATTAATTGTTTTTCGACTACCTAACCTACCTAACCTAACCTAACGTAACTTTTTCGGCCACCTAACCTAACCTAACCTATAAAGATAAGTTAGGTTAGGTTAGGTAGGGTTGGTTAGGTTCGGTCATATATCTTCGTTAATTTTAACTCCAATAAACAAAAATTGACCTCATACATAATGAAATGGGTAGCTTTATCTTTTCATAGGAAAAAAAATAGAGAAAATATATAAATTCAGGAAAACTTGGCTTATTAGGCAAATTTGGCCTTGCATAGTAGGCTGATAAGTGCGTTCTGGCTACTAGGTACGACATATATATATATATATATATATATATATATATATATATATATATATATATATATATATATATATATATGTGTGTGTATATCACGAAAATAAACACGTGATTAAGAATGTGACAATGTCAGACCACGGAGGAAAAATGAAACAGGAAATTTCCTTAAGTACTTTCGTATATTAAATATTTGGACCTTCTGAAGATGTATTTAATATACGAAAGTACTTAAGGAAATTTCCTGTTTCATTTTTCCTCCGTGGTCTGACATTGTCATATATATGTATGTATATATATATATATATATATATATATATATATATATATATATATATATATATATATATATATATATATATATATATATATATATAATGTATAGAACATAAATTTTTTAACAAGTTCAAAAGAAGTTAGATGTTTACTAGTTATGAAGGAATGTAAGGAGAAAATCAGAGCTCTAATTATAAATAAGTTTAATTAGTTCAGTTACCTGTGAGGTGTCCTGCAGCATGGAGGGTTGCTAAGGTGGCCCCAGTCTTTAATACGGGACTGATCTCTTTCCTCTAACTACTGGCCAATTGATCCCATATAAAGTGTCTGGTTAAGGTGTTGGCAGGATTAAAAAGTGCTGCAGTTAAAAATTACATTGAGAAACACTATAAATGACTCACTGTACAAGTGCTGCAATATTGATGCTCACACACTCGCCACCGTCCTCACCTGTCTGAGGACACCCACACCTCACCTGCCCGGTGCCTACTTCACCTGCCTGAAGAGAAACCTTTTTTTTCTTTTGTTTTTAACTGTGAAAAGGACCCTCGCTGCTCCCGAGGGCTCCCGAGGGCTCCTGAGGGCTCCTGAGGGCTCCTGAGGGCTGGGATTAATTGCAACTCGCCAGGTTTAAGATATTCCTTAGGGACAAATATCAATAATCTGGAGATATCTTGTGGAGGGTGGTGCCCCAGGGAGGGGGGGGCGGAGGCCCACTGTACTCACCTCCCAGTACCTCCAGGGGGGGGAGGTGTAGCTCTTTATACCCCGCCTACCAGAACTTGTTGTACATGTTATATATCAAATATTCTTACTTCCGAGTTCTTTGTCGTTTGGCCTTCAAGTTGTGGCAGGCGGCGGCCTCCACGCCGCCGCCTCTGGCCAGCCGTACAGTCGCTCCACGTAGTCCTTCCTCTCATTTGTCTTCCCAGCTTCCAACTAAGTCTTATCCTACTTTCAGTTAGAAGAGGCTGTCCTTGTCCATCTTGTCTATTCCAATCACTATCTTGTATGTTGTGATCATATCCCTATCCTGTGACGTTGTGATATTTAGTTCCACTTGCCTATTCTCATAGCTTAACTTCTTAGCTCTGGATAAGAGGTAATCTTTAAACGTTTACAAATTTGGCCTTATGCTCACACTGTGCGGATTCCATGACGGTGCTGCATATTCCAGTACTGGTCTAACGAATGTTGCATAGATTGCCTTGAAGGACTTCGGATTTATGGGTGGCCAAACTATTTCTTTGCCCACTCACGGGCAGACATATGAATGCTGCAGCCCTCCACTGTCTTCACATTCATCATCAGCTTTGTGTCATCTGCGGACAATGGCATGTACGAGCTCACTCTTTGGGTTGGTATTACACATTGATTAGGTAAGAGCAGCGGCCCCAGGCTAGAGCCCTGTGGGACCCCACTTGTTACACTCCTCCAGCTCGACTCCTCGCTTGGTGACTCTGCCGTCCTGCTAATACTGTCATGTGGCCAGGTGGCTGTGTGCCTTGTTATCCCAGCCAACTTCTCCTCCATCTTGTAGACGAGCCTTTCATGAGAAACACTGTCAAACGCTCTTTGAGAGTCTATGAAAGTGCAATCTACCCAGACGTCTTCTGTTTTTTCTTGTCTTATTTTAGTAACCTTGTCATAGACGTCAGTGCAGTTTGTCAAGCACGACTTTCCCTTTCTAAATCTACGCTATTTCAATATAGAGTTAGTCGCCTACAGACGCTCCACTAACCTGGTGACTTCAGCTGCTGCTGTTTTCAGTACCTGACTTGAGAATGGTCCACGACGGACCGGAACGTCGTCAATTCTTTCATTTTCAAGTTTGTGGGTTGAGTGTTTAATTTTCAGCCACGTTATTGTCACCTATTTTCTTGTTTCTTTCTTTTCACTTTGCGTTTGATACTTATCAGTGAGAGTGGTCTAAACTTGAGTGCCTCCACTCAGTCCACTTTTACTTTTACTTTTGTCTTTTTTTTTAAATTCTGGAAGATTTCCTGTCCTGAACGTTTTATTAAAACTTAACATAATGGGTGACAGAGACGTCCTACTGATTTTGTGTCACATCCAGTTCCTAGAGGTGTTTTCCTTTTTACCTCTTCTATAATGACTACAATGTCATCTATTGTTTCTTCAAGGCTTTCAACTTTCAACTTTGGTCTATTGTATAGACATGATATTTGTCGTTCAGTTCCTCGTATATCTCCATATAATTTTCAGTGAAAATAACCCTCCCCCCCCCCCCTCTCCCCCCCCCCCCCCCCACTGGTCTCCTGGGCCAGAGTACACGGCCGCAGTGTTGTTTTATCTCCTCGTGTAGCTGTAGAACAACTTGGGTTGGTCGTTAACTTTTTCCACAGTGTGATGTTAAAATCGCCTCTCGGCTTCTCTTCTGTTTCATATGTATTCCTTTCTAGTTCTGTTTACTGCCTCACCGTTGTGACGCTTCTAGTTCTCTGTGGTGGTTTTCAGGTCCATTTGTCATTTTAGCATCACTGTATTGTGCACTGTTGCCCTTCTCTCGCCCACCTCCAGCGTGGGAGATGACCCGCGGCTCCGTACACAGGTCACCAAGGCTGCAGTGTCCAGTTAGTCACTGCTGGCCAGTCTTGCCTTAACGTCTCCAGTCACCTGGTGTTTCTACTCTCGCTTGTAGTTCCTGATATTACCTTCCCAGAGACGTTACTTCCTGCTCTTGCCAAGTTCTTATCTCTTCCGCCATCCATTTTCCTTCCTCCTCCTCCTCCATCTCCTCCATCTTCGTGCACTGCTGTACTGCCTCACACTAGTTCATCCATGCTTTACGCTATGTTATGATATTGGCATTCCTTTGCTCTTCATTCATTCATATGGTCATATTAACAGTTTCCATGTGGTTTCGTTCATTTCTTTTGAACGTTCTCTGTCCCTTGAGTGAGTGTCTCTCCCTCTCCCTTACCTCTTAAGTCTTCGCTTTACCCGGGGAGCTGGTCGGCCGAGCGGACAGCACACTGGACTTGTGATCTTGTGGTCCTGGGTTCGATCCCAGGCGCCGGCGAGAAACAATGGGCAGAGTTTCTTTCACCCTATGCCCCTGTTACCTAGCAGTAAAATAGGTACCTGGGTGTTAGTCGGCTGTCACGGGCTGCTTCCTGGGGGTGGAGGCCTGGTCGAGGACCGGGCCGCGGGGACACTAAAAGCCCCGAAATCATCTCAAGATAACCTCAAGATAAGATACCCATCTTGCCTTTCACAGCTGTTCCTACACACTCCTAACAACGCGCCAGGTCCACCTGGCTAAATATGGCTGGTACTAAGTGCATGAGACGACAGACTCGCCCTTCACACACTCAGAGTGCCTGGTTGGCGCCTCCTGTTGAGCCGACCTTCCTGGCCGGCACCGCACTTGACAAATGATTGACAGAGGCGGCTTCTGATGGCTGGCTAGGGTGGTGGTGGGTGGGGGAGGGGGGGGGAGTATACTCACCACACCTCACCCTGGTTGTGACAGTATATAGTTTAACCACCTAATTACAGCAGGGGATTTACTGTCCTCCTCGTCTCCCAGACAGATTGCTTTTATAATCAAACAGTTGTAACCACCAGGATTTATGTAAAACCTCCATGATATATCTAAAACCTCCATGATGTATCTAAAACCTCCAAGATGTATGTAAAACCTCCAAGATATATCTAAAACCTCCAAGATGTATGTAAAACCTCCAAGATATATCTAAAAACCTCCAAGATGTATCTAAATCCTCCAAGATATATCTAAAACCTCCAAGATGTATCTAAATCCTCCAAGATATATGTAAAACCTCCAAGATTCATCTAAAACCTCCAAGATTGCAGTAATCCTCCAGGATGTGTCTAAGCCAGAGTGCTCAAGGGCATCATCAGCAAGGCAGTTAGGTTTTGCTTAATTCTGACTGGCCAGGTTTCTGGCCCCAGAGACGCTGAGTGCACCTGGACCTTGTGCACGCCTCTTGCACGGCTCGTCCAGTGTGCACGGTGTACTCACCTATTTGTGCTTGCGAGGGTTGAGCTTTGGCTCTTTGGTCCCGCCTCTCAACTGTCAATCAACAGGTGTACAGGTTCTTGAGCCTATCGGGCTCTATCATATCTACACTTGAAACTGTGTATGGAGTCAGCCTCCACCACATCACTGCCTAATGCATTCCATTTGTCAACCACTCTGACACTAAAAAAGTTCTTTCTAATATCTCTGTGGCTCATTTGGGCACTCAGTTTCCACCTGTGTCCCCTAGTGCGTGTGTACATTGTGTTCAATAGCCTGTCTTTATCTACCCTGCCAATACCTCTGAGAATCATGTACGTGGTGATCATGTCCCCCATAACTCTTCTGTCTTCCAGCGACGTGAGGTTTAATTCCCACAGCCTCTCCTCGTAGCTCATACCTCTCAGCCCGGGTACTAGTCTGGTGGCAAACCTTTGAACCATTTCCAGTTTCCAGTTTCACAACCTTTTTCCAGTACGTGTACGTGCGCATCACGGTTAGTTGTGTACGTATTTTGTGTGTTCCTGTGGTTGTGCTCAGTGAAGAGCCTTCCTTAGTATGGAAGGCTGTAATAGTGTGACATTAATGATCACCACAGGTCGTTGGGTGATCATTAATGTCACTCTGTCCGCTCCACCACCACACACTAACAACACGTGGCACGCCCCGCCAAACACACGCTGGGGGCCTGGTAGCCTGGTGGACGGCGCGCAGAACTCGTAACTCTGTGGCGCGGGTTCGATTCCCGCACCAGGCAGAAACAAATGGGCAAAGTTTCTTTCACCCTGAAATCCCCTGTTACCTAGCAGTAAATAGGTACCTGGGAATTAGTCAGCTATCACGGGCTGCTTCCTCGAGTGTGTGTGTGGTGTGGAAAAAAAAGTAGTTAGTAAACAGTTGATTGACAGTTGAGAGGCGGGCCGAAAGAGCAAAGCTCAACCCCCGCAAACACAACTAGGTGAATACACTGAAACTACGACGTTGGTACAACGTTCGAACAAGTTTTAACACCTAACCAGTTATAACAACCAATATAGCAAGTTGTAACAACGTTCTAATACGTCATAAACACATTAAGCCAAGATGTAACAACTTTATTACAAGTTGTAACAAACGGTAAATAGAGACAGTGTTGGTTTGTGTTTCCAGGGTGCGTGCTGGTTGGTGAGGGAACTGTGGCCCAACCACCGTGTAACCTCACCTCCACCAGAAGCGACAATAGACCTACACATAGCGACAATAGACTACAGTTAACGACAATAGCCTGAGGTAATGAGGAAGTAGCTTTACCAGCAGACCAAACCATGGTCACTCAGACCAGTTGGTCCTCCCATACTGTTGCTGAAGGAGCTGTGTGTCGTGCAGACGCCAGAGTATCCTCCCCTTCCCCCCTGGTACAGCCACGCTGGGAAGGCTGTACCATCCATCTATCCACAGAGGACTGGGTGGGACCCAACGCCCCGAGACCGGTCCTGAGAACCACCCAAACTCGGTCCACGGCACGCAGACGCACGCAAACAAAGACCCAGACAGACAGACACACACACACACACACACACACACACACACACACACACACACACACACACACACACACACACACACACACACACACACACAGAAATTGTGCTAGAGAGAATTATATATAGTTGACATAATGGAGGAAAATAAATAGTTTAGAAAGCCGGGGTCCAAGAGCTACCTCCCTATAACGACGAGAGTACTAGACCTGGGGGCGAACACCACACAAGGCTGGGGGTGGTCTGTGCTGGGGTGTACCATGCCCACTACACAACACAACAGAACAGTGGAACAGGTCAGGAGGGATGACCATGAACAGTCCAGCTGAACAATGAGAACTACACAGTTGTATATAACCTGAAGATGGCAGGGTGGCCACGGTGAGTGTGGCTCATGAGGGTGAGGGCCGCATGCTTTACCAGCACCTCCGAGGGTGACCCTCACCCTTGACCTGTTACCCAGGTGGCCTTAATGGTCAGGTGTCCGGCCCCGAGTGAGGCGAGGTCACGACTTGAGCGTGGAGAGAGCGCTGCTCCTTGTGTAGTGGACACTCGCTGGTTGTAGGTCTATTCCAGCGAAGGGCCAGGATGGTTTTATCATTTAGTCGTGTCTATAGCCTTTAGCAGTAATAATTTTATTTGTCTCTCCTTCCATCCAGCTTCCTGAGTCTGTCTGTCTCTCTCTCTCTCTGTCTCTGTCTCTCTCTCTCTCTGTCTCTTTCTCTCTCTCTCTCTCTCTCTCTCTCTCTCTCTCTCTCTCTCTCTCTCTCTCTCTCTCTCTCTCTCTCTCTCTCTCTCTCTCTTTCTCTCTGTCTCTCTCTCTCTGTCTCTCTGTCTCTCTCTCTCTCTCTCTCTCTCTCTCTCTCTCTCTCTCTCTCTCTCTCTCTCTCTCTCTCTCTCTCTGTCTCTCTCTCTCTCTCTGTCTCTCTCTCTCTCTCTCTGTCTCTCTCTCTCTCTCTCTCTCTCTCTCTCTCTCTCTCTCTCTCTCTCTCTCTCTCTCTCTCTCTCTCTCTCTCTCTCTCTCTCTCTCTCTCTCGTCCAGGTTACAGTGGTCCAGGCTACAGTGGGTTGGCCTACGATGGTCTGGGTTGCCAAAGACATACACTCAACACAGTGTTGGTGTGGAGGACAACTCACCACCAACTAACCCAACAGACAAGCGGAGCCTCGTCTATACAATCAACGAGTCAGGACAATCGGTAAATTATAAATAACGCAACAATTTCATTGTTTACAATGAATGGCGTCGGACATATTTCACAACCCTGGCCAGTATTCACCACAAAAATATCTGAAACGCAAAAGGGAAACCCCATGTATTATTCTTGGGTGACCGTGGCACTGTGCGGTGGTACTGTGCGGTGGTACTGTGCGGTGGCACTGTGCGGTGGTACTGTGCGGTGGTACTGTGCGGTGGTACTGTGCGGTGATACTGTGTGGTGGTACTGTGCGGTGGTACTGTGTGGTGGTACTGTGTGGTGGTACTGTGTGGTGGTACTGTGTGGTGGTACTGTGTGGTGGTACTGTGTGGTGGTACTGTGTGGTGGTACTGTGTGGTGGTACTGTGTGGTGGTACTGTGTGGTGGCACTGTGTGGTGGTACTGTGTGGTGGTACTGTGTGGTGGTACTGTGTGGTGGTACTGTGTGGTGGCACTGTGTGGTGGCACTGTGTGGTGGTACTGTGTGGTGGTACTGTGTGGTGGTACTGTGTGCGGTGGTACTGTGTGGTGGTACTGTGCGGTGGTACTGTGCGGTGGTACTGTGTGGTGGTACTGTGTGGTGGCACTGTGTGGTGGTACTGTGTGGTGGTACTGTGCGGTGGTACTGTGTGGTGGCACTGTGTGGTGGCACTGTGTGGTGGTACTGTGTGGTGGTACTGTGCGGTGGTACTGTGCGGTGGTACTGTGTGGTGGTACTGTGTGGTGGTACTGTGTGCGGTGGTACTGTGTGGTGGTGCTGTGTGGTGGTACTGTGTGCGGTGGTACTGTGTGGTGGTACTGTGCGGTGGTACTGTGTGGTGGTACTGTGTGGTGGTACTGTGTGGTGGTACTGTGTGGTGGTACTGTGTGGTGGTACTGTGTGGTGGTACTGTGTGGTGGTGCTGTGTGGTGGTACTGTGTGGTGGTACTGTGTGGTGGTACTGTGTGGTGGTACTGTGTGCGGTGGTACTGTGTGGTGGTACTGTGTGGTGGTGCTGTGTGGTGGTACTGTGTGGTGGTACTGTGTGGTGGTACTGTGTGGTGGTACTGTGTGGTGGTACTGTGTGGTGGTACTGTGTGCGGTGGTACTGTGTGGTGGTACAGTGTGGTGGTACTGTGTGCGGTGGTGCTGTGTGGTGGTACTGTGTGCGGTGGTACTGTGTGGTGGTACTGTGTGGTGGTACTGTGTGCGGTGGTACTGTGTGGTGGTACTGTGTGGTGGTACTGTGTGCGGTGGTGCTGTGTGGTGGTACTGTGTGCGGTGGTACTGTGTGGTGGTACTGTGTGCGGTGGTGCTGTGTGGTGGTACTGTGTGCGGTGGTACTGTGTGGTGGTGCTGTGTGGTGGTACTGTGCGGTGGTACTATGTGGTGGTACTGTGTGGTGGTACTGTGTGGTGGTACTGTGTGGTGGTGCTGTGTGGTGGTACTGTGCGGTGGTACTGTGCGGTGGTACTGTGTGGTGGTACTGTGTAGTGGTACTGTGTGGTGGTACTGTGTGGTGGTACTGAGTACCCTGAGTACCAGCATCAACACCAACATCAACACCAGCATCAACACCCGCAACAACACCAGCAACAACACCAGCATCAACACCAGCATCAACACCCGCAACAACACCCGCAACAACACCCGCAACAACACCCGCAACAACACCAGCAACAACACCAGCATCAACACCAGCATCAACACCCGCAACAACACCCGCAACAACACCCGCAACAACACCCGCAACAACACCAGCAACAACACCCGCAACAACACCCGCAACAACACCAGCATCAACACCCGCAACAACACCAGCAACAACACCCGCAACAACACCCGCAACAACACCAGCATCAACACCCGCAACAACACCCGCAACAACACCCGCAACAACACCAGCATCAACACCAGCATCAACACCAGCATCAACACCAGCATCAACACCAGCATCAACACCAGCATCAACACCAGCATCAACACCCGCAACAACACCCGCAACAACACCCGCAACAACACCCGCAACAACACCAGCATCAACACCAGCATCAACACCCGCAACAACACCCGCAACAACACCCGCAACAACACCAGCAACAACACCCGCAACAACACCAGCATCAACACCCGCAACAACACCCGCAACAACACCCGCAACAACACCAGCAACAACACCAGCAACAACACCCGCAACAACACCAGCAACAACACCAGCATCAACACCCGCAACAACACCCGCAACAACACCCGCAACAACACCAGCATCAACACCAGCATCAACACCAGCATCAACACCAGCATCAACACCAGCATCAACACCAGCATCAACACCAGCATCAACACCAGCAACAACACCAGCATCAACACCAGCAACAACACCAGCATCAACACCAGCATCAACACCAGCATCAACACCAGCATCAACACCAGCATCAACACCAGCAACAACACCAGCAACAACACCAGCATCAACACCAGCATCAACACCAGCATCAACACCAGCAACAACACCAACAACAACACCAGCATCAACACCAGCATCAACACCAGCATCAACACCAGCATCAACACCAGCAACAACACCAGCATCAACACCAGCATCAACACCAGCAACAACACCAGCATCAACACCAGCATCAACACCAGCATCAACACCAGCATCAACACCCGCAACAACACCAGCATCAACACCCGCAACAACACCAGCATCAACACCCGCAACAACCGCAACAACACCCGCAACAACACCAGCATCAACACCCGCAACAACACCCGCAACAACACCCGCAACAACACCAGCATCAACACCAGCATCAACACCAGCATCAACACCCGCAACAACACCCGCAACAACACCAGCATCAACACCAGCATCAACACCAGCATAACACCAGCATCAACACCAGCATCAACACCCGCATCAACACCCGCATCAACACCAGCATCAACACAAGCATCAACACCAGCAACAACACCAGCATCAACACCAGCATCAACACCAGCATCAACACCAGCAACAACACCAACAACAACACCAGCATCAACACCAGCATCAACACCAGCAACAACACCAGCAACAACAACAACAACACCAGCATCAACACCAGCATCAACACCAGCAACAACACCAACAACAACACCAGCATCAACACCAGCATCAACACCAGCATCAACACCAGCATCAACACCAGCAACAACACCAGCATCAACACCAGCAACAACACCAGCAACAACACCAGCAACAACACCAGCAACAACACCCGCAACAACACCAGCATCAACACCAGCATCAACACCAGCATCAACACCAGCATCAACACCAGCATCAACACCAGCAACAACACCAGCATCAACACCAGCATCAACACCAGCATCAACACCAGCATCAACACCAGCATCAACACCAGCAACAACACTAGCATCAACACCAGCATCAACACCAGCAACAACACCAGCAACAACACCAGCATCAACACCAGCATCAACACCAGCATCAACACCAGCAACAACACCTGCAACAACACCAGCATCAACACCAGCATCAACACCAGCAACAACACCAGCATCAACACCAGCATCAACACCAGCATCAACACCAGCATCAACACCAGCATCAACACCAGCAACAACACTAGCATCAACACCAGCATCAACACCAGCAACAACACCAGCAACAACACCAGCATCAACACCAGCATCAACACCAGCATCAACACCAGCATCAACACCAGCATCAACACCAGCAACAACACCCGCAAGAACACCAGCATCAACACCAGCATCAACACCAGCATCAACACCAGCAACAACACCTGCAACAACACCAGCATCAACACCAGCATCAACACCAGCAACAACACCAGCATCAACACCAGCATCAACACCAGCATCAACACCAGCATCAACACCAGCATCAACACCAGCAACAACACTAGCATCAACACCAGCATCAACACCAGCAACAACACCAGCAACAACACCAGCATCAACACCAGCATCAACACCAGCATCAACACCAGCATCAACACCAGCATCAACACCAGCAACAACACCCGCAAGAACACCAGCATCAACACCAGCATCAACACCAGCATCAACACCAGCAACAACACCTGCAACAACACCAGCATCAACACCAGCAACAACACCAGCAACAACACCAGCAACAACACCAGCATCAACACCAGCATCAACACCAGCAACAACACCCGCAAGAACACCAGCATCAACACCAGCAACAACACCAGCATCAACACCAGCAACAACACCTGCAACAACACCAGCATCAACACCAGCATCAACACCAGCAACAACACCAGCATCAACACCAGCATCAACACCAGCAACAACACCAGCAACAACACCAGCAACAACACCAGCATCAACACCAGCAACAACACCAGCAACAACACCAGCAACAACACCAGCATCAACACCAGCATCAACACCAGCAACAACACCAGCAACAACACCAGCATCAACACCAGCAACAACACCAGCAACAACACCAGCAACAACACCAGCAACAACACCAGCAACAACACCAGCATCAACACCAGCAACAACACCAGCATCAACACCAGCAACAACACCAGCATCAACACCAGCAACAACACCAGCATCAACACCAGCAACAACACCAGCATCAACACCAGCAACAACACCAGCATCAACACCAGCAACAACACCAGCATCAACACAATTCTCACATTTACATAAAGACGTTGAAATGGAAAATGTCCTGAATAAAACCTGAATATTGAATCAAATTTGTGTTGTGTAATTTGCTGGCAAATGATCGCAATGTGTAATGTGGGAGATGGGAGAGATGTGGGAGATGGGAGGGATGTGGGAGATGGGAGGGATGTGGGAGACATGAGGGATGTGGGAGATGGGAGGGATGTGGGAGATGGGAGGGATGTGGGAGACGAGAGGGATGTGGGAGAAGGGAGGGATGTGGGAGACGAGAGGGATGGGGGAGATGGGAGGGATGTGGGAGAAGGGTGGGAGAGATGAGAGGTGAAGGGATGGGGTAGAGAGGTGAGGATAGAGAAGGGCCTCGCTGCTGGCTTATGACCCATTGCTGCCTGATGTGTTTGTTAATTAAATTTGTAATTCCTTCCTGTATAAATTTTGAAAGATGTTGACTGATGACAACAGCAAGATTAGAGAGAGAGAGAGAGAGAGAGAGAGAGAGAGAGAGAGAGAGAGAGAGAGAGAGAGAGAGAGAGAGAGAGAGAGAGAGTGAAAGTGAAAGTGAGAGAGAGAGAGAAATTCTGTCATAGCTGATCTGCCAGCAAGTATAAATCATATTCTTTCAGATACAGTCAAACAAGTACTGTTTGACCTAGATATGAAATAGATATTTCATCCATGCTTAAGTTTCACTAAATGCTCACTATCACTTCAAGACGAACTAAATAGGATTTTGAAATGGTCAAAAGATTGGCAGATGCAGTTTAATGCTGATAAATGTAAGGTTTTGAGGCTAGGTAATGAAGATAGAGTTACAAGATACGAGTTGGATGGTGTTGAGATTGCGAAGTCGGATTGTGAAAGAGATCTGGGAATTATGATTAGTAAGAAATTAAAAACAAAAAATCAATGCATGAATGTTCGTAATAAGGCAAATTAGGACACTGCTTTCCTTTAATATCTGAACTCAAAACTCTTATTAATGCCTTTCGACAAACTAACACACTTCGTAGCAATCTAGTTCACACTGCTCCTGCTTCTAATGTTATTGGTGTCTACGTTATTTCCTGTTAGTCTTGTCCTCTCCAATACTTTGGTGAAACTGGCCGGACACTGAATGACAGACTTAAAGAACACAAGAGAAGTGTTAAGTCTACAGACACTAACAATGCTCTCTTCTGCCATGATAGGGATTCTAATCATCCTATTGATTGGTCTTCCTCTAAAATAATCTTTCCTGCCTCTACTCTACACAGACGCCGTCTTGTCGAGTTGGCTCTGATACACAACCTTCCCAACATGAACCTGAGTCCTGGCTTTGTTGCTGTTGAATCTTCCCTTTCACAGTACATAAGAACATAAGAACAAAGGTAACTGCAGAAGGCCTATTGGCCCATACGAGGCAGCTCCTATCTATAACCACCCAATCCCACTCATAAACATGTCCAACCCGCGCTTGAAACAATCGAGGGACCCCATCTCCACCACGTTACGCGGTAATTTGTTCCACAAATCAACAACCCTGTTACCGAATATTTATCGAATATTTATTATTTATTTATTTATTTATCGGTATTTATCGAAGTCTTTCCTAAATCTAAATATATATTTACAGTATATACTCAAATGTTCTAAACTTTCTAACAAACGTGACCTAACATAAGCCTACCTATCCTTTTTCTCTTTTTTGTCTTTACTTTTTTCTTTCTCTTGTTTCTCTTACGTTCCCATTCTTACATCTTTTATTACACCTTATCTTCCGTACCTTTTGCCTTGCTCTTATCTTCCTGTAAGGTTTCCATCTCCTCATCTCTCTCTCTTCCCTAACTTAATGTCCTTGCCTCCCTCGTCTCCACTTACGGGCTATTCATGCCCGTGCCACCTCCTGGGTGGCTTAATCTTCATCAATCAATCCCTCGTCTCATCACCGCTCCTGTGCCAGGTAAGTCCACTACGGGCTCACCATAGCCCGTGCTACTTGGAACTTGTTCCGAGTAGCTGAATCTATAACAACAACATCGTCTCATCACAATGGACTTGATAATGGTCCATGACGGACCGAAACGTCGTCGTCTTCACAATTTCTAGTGTGGGTTTGTTCAACATGACACTGGGATTTATTAATCGCAGCGTTAGTAACAAGACACCTGGTGTGGTTCTTCAGCTATATCTTGCTCTGGTTAGGCCCCATTTAGATTATGCAGTTCAGTTTTGGTCGCCGTACTATAGAATGGATATAAATTCACTTGAACGTGTCCAGCGTAGGATGACTAAGTTAATCCCCCAAATTAGAAACCTGTCATATGAAGAAAGATTAACAAAGCTTAAATTGCATTTTCTAGAAAGGCGAAGAGTTAGAGGTGACATGATAAAGGTTTTCAAGTGGATAAATGGACATAACAAAGGGTATATTAATAGGGTATTAAAAATATCAACACAAGACAGAACATGAAACAATGTATATAAATTAGATAAATTTAGATTTAGGAAAGACCGGGGTAAATACTGGTTCGGTAACAGGGTTTTTGATTTGTGGAACCAATTACCGCGTAATGTAATAGAAGTAGGATCCCTGATTGTCTTAAGCGTAGGATAGACATATATATATATATATATAAATGAGATTGGGTGGCTATAAATAGGAGCTGCCTCGTATGGGCCAATAGGCCTTCTGCATTTATCTTCATTCTTGTATTCTTAACGAGTGTCTAGGGACAGGGTTCAGATGAGCTGATAAGATAAACTGATAAGAGCTGCTCTAAGAGCTGCTCTCAGAGCTCTTAGCTTGCAGTTTCCTTAGGAACATCAGCACAATTATTAACACTACCTTGCTGTTAGCACGCCGTCACCTTGTGGATATCTTTCGAGGGTTCCGAGGATCAACGTCCCGGCGGCCCGGTCTGTGACCAGGCCTTCTAAGAAGCAGAGTAAAGAGAGAAGGGATGGAGGGAAGATGAGGGTGTGGGGGGGGCTGGGGGGGGCTGGGGGGGGGGGCAAGGGGGGGGCTGGGGGGGGAGAAACCAGACACTGGCATAAGAATACTGCAGCATAAAGATGAACAATACTAAGCGTCTTAGCTCTAGCTGGAACATATATTCCAGACAGCATCCGGTGCGGCATCTCCCGAGACAGCATCTGGTGCAGCATCTCCCGAGACAGCATCTGGTGCAGCATCTCCCGAGACAGCATCTCCCGAGACAGCATCTCCCGAGACAGTATCTCCCGAGACAGCATCTCCCGAGACAGTATCTCCCGAGACAGCATCTCCCGAGACAGTATCTCCCGAGACAGCATCTAGTGCAGCATCTCCCGAGACAGCATCTGGTGCAGCATCTCCCGAGACAGTATCTCCCGAGACAGCATCTAGTGCAGCATCTCCCGAGACAGCATCTGGTGCAGCATCTCCCGAGACAGCATCCTGTGCGGCATCTCCCGAGACAGCATCTCCCGAGACAGTATCTCCCGAGACAGCATCTAGTGCAGCATCTCCCGAGACAGCATCTGGTGCAGCATCTCCCGAGACAGCATCTAGTGCAGCATCTCCCGAGACAGCATCTCCCGAGACAGCATCTCCCGAGACAGCATCCGGTGCAGCATCTCAACAACTCTCAAGGATCCACCACAAAGAAAATAAGGTAAATTACATTCCACTAATTTCCCCATCCAGAAAATGTAACTTTGATAACTCTCCACCCCCCCCTACCATCCCCCCTTCACCCTTAACAACATTCCCCCCCCCCATTACCTTGAGATGGTGGGGTTTGGGCCCCCTCCCCCCCCCCCCAAATCCTTCCCACAGGTCAGGTGTATTTGTGTACTTCCGAAAATACTCCCTCAGAGCTCAAACGTTAAATGAAACTTAGCTTGGAAGAGCTCTCTCGCGTGCGTGTGCGTGCGTGCGCACACACACACACACACACACACACACACACACACACACACACACACACACACACACACACACACACACACACACACACACACACACACATACACACATACAAGTGTCAGGAGGCAGTAAACAAGTTTATCTTAGCCCGACAAGAAAAAACCGAGAAGCAAAGGAAGAATCCGTGGTTTAATAGGGAATGTATGAAAGCAAAGGAACTGAACAAAAGGGCATGGAGGAACTTCCGTAATAACAGAACACCTGAAAGTAGAGAGAGATACCAGAGAACCAGGAACGAGTATGTCAGTGTGAGAAGAGCAGCTGAGAAAAGGTATGAAAATGATATAGCTAATAAAGCCAAGACTGAACCAAAGCTACTACACAGTCACATCAGGAGGAAGACAACAGTGAAGGAACAGGTGATGAAACTTAGAACGGGTGAGAACAGGTACACAGAGAATGACAAAGAGGTGTGTGAAGAACTCAACAAAAGGTTCCAGGAGGTCTTTACAATAGAACAAGGAGAGGTCACGGCGCTATGAGAGGTGGCAGCAAACCAGGCGACCTTGGAAGGGTTCGAAATTACAAAAGATGAGGTCAAGAGGCACCTATTGGAGCTGGATGTTAGAAAGGCTGTTGGGCTGGACGGAATCTCACCATGGGTATTGAAAGAGTGTGCAAGAGCACTTTGTTTGCCACTCTCCATAGTGTATAGTAGGTCACCGGATACGGGAGACCTACCAGAAATATGGAAGACGGCTAATGTAGTCCCAATATACAAAAAGGGTGACAGACAGGAGGCACTGAACCACAGGCCAGTGTCCTTAACTTGTATACCATGCAAGGTGATGGAGAAGATTGTGAGAAAAAACCTAGTAACACATCTGGAGAGAAGAGACTTCGTGACAACCCATCAACATGGGTTCAGGGAGGGTAAATCTTGCCTTACAGGCTTAAGGGGGCGTTTCATCCAAATTTGCTCAAAATATGCAATAAATGAAAACTGGTTCAATTTCAATCAAACTTTTTTGACGTGTTGTACATGAAAAGAGTTTCATCTGGCCCAAGTCTCAGCATCGTAGCATAAAGAGGA
Organism: Procambarus clarkii; assembly: GCF_040958095.1. Classification (NCBI taxonomy): domain Eukaryota; kingdom Metazoa; phylum Arthropoda; class Malacostraca; order Decapoda; family Cambaridae; genus Procambarus; species Procambarus clarkii. The sequence goes on from NC_091192.1 coordinate 34,688,240, forward strand.
AGGGAGAACAAAAATATTGAAGGTGTCAAAAATTTTCCAAAATGGTCAAAAACGATTATCAAACACAAGTGTCAACTGAAATCATAGCTATGACTCTCAGCTATCACAATAATATATATTAAAAAAATATTATAATTAGTTTTATTAGAAAAAAATTTAAGTTAAAAAAAAATCATTTTTTTTTATCAGACGATTTGCATGAAACTGGTTGATGTCAACTTCAGCCACAGATGGCAGCACCTTAGACTATATTATTTTCGTATTTATTTTCAAGTAACATAAACGTTCATATAACTTTTTCATTTTTTTATTCAATTTACATGAAACTTACACCTTATATGTAAAGTGTATGTCTCTAAAATCGGCAGTGGGCGTTTTTTTCTAAGTTCATTTATGGATTTTATAATAGAAATAAACATGACATATTTGCATAATTTGGGGGGGGGAGGTTTGACTATTTGCATTAGGAAAACTAAAGATGGTTTGGAAACTATCTCATTACCAGTTCAGTAGAACTTCGGTTTCAACTCTTTTAACCCTGTCGTAGCTCAGTCGATTTAGGCAGTGCCCCGTTCCATCACAAATCCTTATCCTGACCCCTTCCCAGTGCTATATAATCGTAATGGCTTGGCGCTTTCCCCCTGATGATTCCCGCCCCGCCCTCCCCCCTTGTGTCCTAGGTAGAAACCCCCCCCCCCGGGACCTGGGGGAGGGACCCCTGTGGTACAGGGGGGGGGGGCTGCCACCCCCACCACACCATTGATGACAACGGTAGACAACGGGCACCCAGGGTAGATGTATCTACCTCGGTGTATCTACATCCAACAGAAGCTGCAACAGCACATTCCAGCGAACGCTTCCAGCAGTCCCGTCTGGCGCTGGGGGGACCCTTTGCCTGGGTGAAGAAAATATATGGCATTCTCCTACCATTGTGGTTTCCGCGAGGCAGCAACACCTTACTCGACCCCCTCCCACACCTGCTCCGCGAGACACATACCTGAAAAGAAACAGGCACACTGAAATTAATGAGCCAAGAACCCATGCAGTTACCGATGACGTTAATTCAAAAGTCACAACATTGTTCACTCGGTGAGTAAAATGAACATGATTTATTGAGTGAATAGGATGAACAACTCTCATTAATCACATCAGGCAGCCAGCTGTAACACCGTGACGCAGCCAGCTGTAACACCGTGACGCAGCCAGCTGTAACACCGTGACGCAGCCAGCTGTAACACCGTGACACAGCCAGCTGTAACACCGTGACACAGCCAGCTGTAACACCGTGGCACAGCCAGCTGTAACACCGTGACACAGCCAGCTGTACCACCGTGACGAAGCCAGCTGTAACAACGTGACACAGCCAGCTGTACCACCGTGACACAGCCAGCTGTAACACCGTGACACAGCCAGCTGTAACACCGTGACACAGCCAGCTGTAACACCGTGACACAGCCAGCTGTAGCACCGTGACACAGCCAGCTGTAACACCGTGACACAGCCAGCTGTAACACCGTGACACAGCCAGCTGTACCACCGTGACACAGCCAGCTGTAACACCGTGACACAGCCAGCTGTAACACCGTGACACAGCCAGCTGTACCACCGTGACACAGCCAGCTGTAACACCGTGACACAGCCAGCTGTAACACCGTGACACAGCCAGCTGTACCACCGTGACACAGCCAGCTGTAACACCGTGACACAGCCAGCTGTAACACCGTGACACAGCCAGCTGTAACACCGTGACACAGCCAGCTGTAACACCGTGACACAGCCAGCTGTACCACCGTGACACAGCCAGCTGTAACACCGTGACACAGCCAGCTGTAACACCGTGACACAGCCAGCTGTAACACCGTGACACAGCCAGCTGTACCACCGTGACACAGCCAGCTGTACCACCGTGACACAGCCAGCTGTAACACCGTGACACAGCCAGCTGTAACACCGTGACACAGCCAGCTGTACCACCGTGACACAGCCAGCTGTAACACCGTGACACAGCCAGCTGTACCACCGTGACACAGCCAGCTGTAACACCGTGACACAGCCAGCTGTAACACCGTGACACAGCCAGCTGTAACACCGTGACACAGCCAGCTGTAACACCGTGACACAGCCAGCTGTAACACCGTGACACAGCCAGCTGTACCACCGTGACACAACCAACTGTAACACCGTGACGCAGCCAGCTGTACCACCGTGACACAGCCAGCTGTAACACCGTGACACAGCCAGCTGTAACACCGTGACACAGCCAGCTGTAACACCGTGACACAGCCAGCTGTAACACCGTGACACAGCCAGCTGTAACACCGTGACACAGCCAGCTGTAACACCGTGACACAGCCAGCTGTAACACCGTGACACAGCCAGCTGTAACACCGTGACACAGCCAGCTGTACCACCGTGACACAGCCAGCTGTAACACCGTGACACAGCCAGCTGTAACACCGTGACACAGCCAGCTGTAACACCGTGACACAGCCAGCTGTAACACCGTGACACAACCAGCTGTAACACCGTGACACAGCCAGCTGTAACACCGTGACACAACCAGCTGTAACACCGTGACACAGCCAGCTGTACCACCGTGACGCAGCCAACTGTACCACCGTGACGCAGCCAGCTGTACCACCGTGACGCAGCCAGCTGTAACACCGTGACGCAGCCAGCTGTAACACCGTGACACAGCCAGCTGTACCACCGTGACACAGCCAGCTGTAACACCGTGACACAGCCAGCTGTAACACCGTGACACAGCCAGCTGTAACACCGTGACACAGCCAGCTGTAACACCGTGACACAGCCAGCTGTAACACCGTGACACAGCCAGCTGTAACACCGTGACACAGCCAGCTGTAACACCGTGACAGACCAACAACAAGGGGCTGCACGACCCTACTGGAGTGTACATAAGAGAAAGTAATATAATATGACATGATTAACACCAATAACAGTCAATAAAGGTCAATATGAGAGATGGTGTGCAAGGAGGAGGGAGGCGTGTGTGTGGGGGGGGTGAAGGCCCCCTGGGCCCCCCGTGGAGGGGGTGAACGCCCCCTGGTCCCGCAGTGTTGGGGGGGGGGCTGGAAGGATGCCAGCACACACACACCAACACCGTGTTCAATAACACCTGACTCCCTACACCTCAGTCCTTATACCCGACTCGCTTCACACCCGAATAAAACATGTCTTTTACATATATCAAAATACTTCTACCTATCATATCTGCCAAAATAGGCAAATATATGTGTTCATGGCTTACAGACGAAATAGAGACCCGGGCGTTTCCGGCCTGCTACCCTCTTCTAGTAGATATATGAACTTTCTCAAGGAATTGGGTTCTAGGCTCGATGAGCACTGGAAGATGCCCAAGAGCAGCCAGTTTCCTGTTTCAGCGCCTCAGTGTCGCGATCCAGAGAGGAGAACTCTATGTTGAGTCCTTCCTGGCTACACACAGTCGAACACATTCTCTACTTTTGACCAGTCATTGTAATCCTTAATCCCAGTTAAATTACTTGCAGAGGTTATCATATTAACACAAAACAATCTTAGATAACACAGAGCGAGACGAAACTATCCATGATAACAGCAGGAGACAATCACTGTCCCGTTATCACTCCTAGAAGAAATTCTATTCTGAATCGACCGAAGCACCGATGATATCCTCTTTAACCCCCTAACACCGCATTGGTAAGCCCACACCACCTGCCACCACCACCTGCCCGCTGGCAGCCACCACCACCTGCCTGCTGGCAGCCACCACCACCTGCCTGCTGGCAGCCACCACCACCTGCCTGCTGGCAGCCACCACCACCTGCCCGCTGGCAGCCACCACCACCTGCCTGCTGGCAGTCACCACCACCTGCCCGCTGGCAGCCACCACCACCTGCCTGCTGGCAGCCACCACCACCTGCCCGCTGGCAGCCACCACCACCTGCCTGCTGGCAGCCACCACCACCTGCCTGCTGGCAGCCACCACCACCTGCCTGCTGGCAGCCACCACCACCTGCCTGCTGGCAGCCACCACCACCTGCCCGCTGGCAGCCACCACCACCTGCCTGCTGGCAGCCACCACCACCACCTGCCACCACCACCTGCCTGCTGGCAGCCACCACCACCTGCCTGCTGGCAGCCACCACCACCTGCCCGCTGGCAGCCACCACCACCTGCCTGCTGGCAGCCACCACCACCACCTGCCACCACCACCTGCCTGCTGGCAGCCACCACCACCTGCCCGCTGGCAGCCACCACCACCACCTGCCACCACCACCTGCCCGCTGGCAGCCACCACCACCTGCCTGCTGGCAGCCACCACCACCACCTGCCACCACCACCTGCCTGCTGGCAGCCACCACCACCTGCCTGCTGGCAGCCACCACCACCTGCCCGCTGGCAGCCACCACCACCTGCCTGCTGGCAGCCACCACCACCACCTGCCCGCTGGCAGCCACCACCACCTGCCTGCTGGCAGCCACCACCACCTGCCTGCTGGCAGCCACCACCACCACCTGCCACCACCACCTGCCTGCTGGCAGCCACCACCACCTGCCTGCTGGCAGCCACCACCACCTGCCCGCTGGCAGCCACCACCACCTGCCTGCTGGCAGCCACCACCACCACCTGCCACCACCACCTGCCACCACCACCTGCCTGCTGGCAGCCACCACCACCTGCCCGCTGGCAGCCACCACCACCTGCCTGCTTGCAGCCACCACCACCTGCCCGCTGGCAGCCACCACCACCTGCCCGCTGGCAGCCACCACCACCTGTACCACACACAGCTGGCTACCCACGGTCTCGCTTAAGTCCACATAATTGTCTACAACAACGAGGAAATAACGATATCCACGACCATTACCAGACGGTGAACGTGCCTAGGTGTCGGGGCACTGTCCGGCACTAGCTGAGGGCCAGGGGCACTGTCCGACACTGGCTGAGGGCCAGGGGCACTGGCTGAGACCCAGGGGCACTGTCCGACACTGGCTGAGGCCCAGGGGCACTGTCCGACACTCGCTGAGGGCCAGGGGAACTGTCCGACACTCGCTGAGGGCCAGGGGCACTGTCCGACACTCGCTGAGGGCCAGGGGAACTGTCCGACACTCGCTGAGGGCCAGGGGCACTGTCCGACACTGGCTGAGGCCCAGGGGCACTGTCCGACACTGGCTGAGGCCCAGGGGCACTGTCCGACACTGGCTGAAGGCCAGGGGCACTGTCCGACACTGGCTGAGGCCCAGGGGCACTGTCCGACACTGGCTGAGGCCCAGGGGCACTGTCCGACACTGGCTGAGGCCCAGGGGCACTGTCCGACACTGGCTGAAGGCCAGGGGCACTGTCCGACACTGGCTGAGGCCCAGGGGCACTGTCCGACACTGGCTGAGGGCCAGGGGCACTGTCCGACACTGGCTGAGGGCCAGGGGCACTGTCCGACACTGGCTGAGGCCCAGGGGCACTGTCCGACACTGGCTGAGGGCCAGGGGCACTGTCCGACACTGGCTGAGGGCCAGGGGCACTGTCCGACACTGGCTGAGGCCCAGGGGCACTGTCCGACACTGGCTGAGGCCCAGGGGCACTGTCCGACACTGGCTGAGGGCCAGGGGCACTGTCCGACACTGGCTGAGGGCCAGGGGCACTGTCCGACACTGGCTGAGGCCCAGGGGCACTGTCCGACACTGGCTGAGGCCCAGGGGCACTGTCCGACACTGGCTGAGGGCCAGGGGCACTGTCCGACACTGGCTGAGGGCCAGGGGCACTGTCCGACACTGGCTGAGGGCCAGGGGCACTGTCCGACACTGGCTGAGGGCCAGGGGCACTGTCCGACACTGGCTGAGGGCCAGGGGCACTGTCCGACACTGGCTGAGGCCCAGGGGCACTGTCCGACACTGGCTGAGGCCCAGGGGCACTGTCCGACACTGGCTGAGGGCCAGGGGCACTGTCCGACACTGGCTGAGGGCCAGGGGCACTGTCCGACACTGGCTGAGGCCCAGGGGCACTGTCCGACACTGGCTGAGGCCCAGGGGCACTGTCCGACACTGGCTGAGGGCCAGGGGCACTGTCCGACACTGGCTGAGGGCCAGGGGCACTGTCCGACACTGGCTGAGGGCCAGGGGCACTGTCCGACACTGGCTGAGGGCCAGGGGCACTGTCCGACACTGGCTGAGGGCCAGGGGCACTGTCCGGCACTGGCTGAGGGCCAGGGGCACTGTCCGACACTGGCTGAGGGCCAGGGGAACTGTCCGACACTGGCTGAAGGCCAGGGGAACTGTCCGACACTGGCTGAGGGCCAGGGGAACTGTCCGACACTGGCTGAGGGCCAGGGGCACTGTCCGGCACTGGCTGAGGGCCAGGGGCACTGTCCGGCAGTGACTGGGTGCCAGAGTGAAAGTATAAGTGGTGTATTAAGGCAGGTAATAAAGTTATACTGTTGTGAAGGTAGCCGTCCTCGGGGAGCTGTACCTCGCTCACACAGCTCCTTAGAATTACCCACAGGCCAGACGCTCCGGGCTAGCCCCACCCAATTTTCCAAGATGACACATGAGGGGTGTGTGAGTGTCATAGGCCTCATTAGGTCGGCCCCCAGTGTCACCCCTTTAAGAAATATCCGCATCTATGATTCACCGGGGCCCTATGATTTTCATGGTCTGAAATCAGTGGTGTGTTTTCCGTAGAGATTTTTTACATTTTTCAGTGCTTATGATTTGGCATGTAGCTTTTATAGAAATAATATCTGCACAAAGTCTGTCAGTGTCAGGTTAAACAACTGGCTGACCTCCACACAAGCAGAACTAGCAGCATTACAACTAGCTACCAGTACATTAAAAAATATTGGAGGAGGAATAATATTCTGCGATTCAAAGTCTGCTCTTCAAGCAATCGAAAACTTCTCTTGGAAGATCGACAGCAAGAACCTCATACTCCCAATTATAAATGACCTAATTGATGCACAGAGTAAAGGGTCTCGAATCTCCTTTGTATGGATACCTTCACACATAAATATAACCCATCATAATGAGACAGACATTGCAGCCAAATTAGCGTGTAACAAGTCTGAAGTTGAATTAGATCTAGGTATCCCCATCTCTGCTGTCAAAACTGTATTGGTCCAAACACTCAGATCTGATAGGAAAGAACTTACTGACTCCCAACGACCTGAAAGTACTAGTATAAAAAGCTATGATTTGTTCAGATCTGAAACCTATATCTATGGACAGCACAAAACGTCCACTAGACTGTGCGACACAGTGGTTGCCAGGATCAGGTTGGGTTACCGTTACCTGTGGCAGGTGGCTGCAGGTGACGGGTCTCCCAATCCTGAGCACTCCAGTTGCAAACTCTGTGAGCAGGAACTGCGGCATGATCTCCCGCACTACATCACTGAATGCCCAGTTATTAGACCTTTCAGACCAGTTGGCATGAGGTACCTGGAGCTTTGCAATTACTTTATTCACTTTCGTATTCTTGAAGATATCCTCACAGTATACCCAAAATTTGCCAGTGCAGGCTATTAAACACATGGCTCTGTATGACTAACCATCCTGCGAGATGGGAACTTGTATTACCACTGCTACCTTACTCACTCTTGTGTTGTTGATATCCTCAAAATGCATCCGGAGTCTGCCAGTGCAGACCGCTTATCACATGTCTCTGTATGATTAACCATCCGGGGATTTTATAGCATCACCTAGTTAGCTTTTTTGACACACTGTACTCCACTTCATATAGTCTAGGGTAGCTGCACTAATGCAGTTGTACCTCATATCTTAATAAAAAAAATCATAATAAGGCTGTTTTATAACGAAATAGGAGCAAAACTTGTGGCTGGTGTCGGGGCCCTCGGCCGTCCACTAGTACTGCCAAGCTTGTCTTGAGTTCGCTCTGAAATTGGCATATTTCAGGGCGAAATAAAATAGTTTTACGTTCTACACTCAGCATCAACATTATAATAAACATATATATGTTTTTCGTTTCCTCTATAAATGTAGGAATCTCTGGGTGGCTTTGGGTCGTTTTGGGTGGCTTTCGGTGTCTGGGGATGATGCCTTTGGGTGGGTATGGGTGGCTAGGGATGGGTTTTGGTGGCTTTGAGTGGCTAGGGGTGGGTTTGGGTGGCTGGGGATGCCTTTGGGTTGCTTTGGGTGGGTATGGGTGGCTAGGAGTGGGTTTGGGTGGCAGGGGATGCCTTTGGGTGGCTGGGGATGCCTTTGGGTGGCTAGGGATGGGTTTGGGTGGCTGGGGATGCCTTTGGGTGGCTAGGGATGGGTTTGGGTACTTGTATGGAGGGAGGCGGGAGGACCAAGAGACGCGGCCGCCCTCCGATCAATCGTTCACCTTTGCTTTGCCAACAGAGCTAAATAAGTGATGACATTTCACCACCAAAGATTCTCAGTAATGATTCTCAATTCCCGCCCAAGATGACTGGAAGTCAGCCACCATTAACCCTGACCCGCGACGCCCTATACTCGACCCTATACGCAAACTATCGACGCTTTATTGACCCAATATTATAGTTGTTGGAGTGACCTGAGGCAGGGATCACACACACACACACACACACACACACACACACACACACACACACACACACACGTGTGTGTGTGTGTGTGTTAAGGCCAGTGTCCTTAACTTGTCTACCATGCAAGGTGATGGAGAAGATCGTGAGAAAAAACCTAGTAACACATCTGGAGAGAAGGGGCTTCGTGACAACCCATCAACATGGGTTCAGGGAGGGTAAATCTTGCCTTACAGGCTTAATAGAATTCTACGATCAGGTGACAAAGATTAAGCAAGAAAGAGAAGGTTGGGCGGACTGCATTTTTTTGGATTGTCGGAAAGCCTTTGACACAGTACCCCATAAAAGGTTGATGCATAAGCTGGAGAAACAGGCAGGAGTAACTGGTAGGGCGCTCCAGTGGATAAGGGAGTACCTAAACAATAGGAAGCAGAGAGTTACAGTGAGGGGTGAGACCTCAGACTGGCGTGAAGTCACCAGTGGAGTCCCACAGGGCTCTGTACTTGGCCCTATCCTGTTTCTGATATACGTAAATGATCTCCCAGAGGGTATAGACTCATTCCTCTCAATGTTTGCTGACGACGCCAAAATTATGAGAAGGATTAAGACAGAGGAGGACAGCTTGAGGCTTCAAGAAGACCTGGACAAGCTGCAGGAATGGTCGAACAAATGGCTGTTAGAGGTTAACCTAAGCAAATGTAATGTAATGAAGATAGGTGTAGGAAGCAGGAGGCCAGATACAAGGTATCATCTGGGAGATGAGATACTTCAAGAGTCAGAGAGAAAGACCTGGGGGTTGATATCACGCCAGACCTATCCCCTGAAGCTCATATCAAGAGGATAACATCAGCGGCATATGCCAGGTTGGCTAACATAAGAACGGCCTTTAGAAACTTGTGTAAGGAATCTTTCAGAACATTATATACCACATATGTCAGACCAATCCTGGAGTATGCGGCCCCAGCATGGAGTACATATCTAGTCAAGGATAAGACTAAACTGGAAAAGATTCAAAGGTTTGCCACGAGACTAGTACCCGAGCTGAGAGGTATGAGCTACGAGGAGAGACTACGGGAATTAAACCTCACGTCACTGGGAGACAGAAGAGTTAGGGGGGACATGATCACCACATACAAGATTCTCAGAGGAATTGATAGGATAGATAAAGACAGTCTATTTAACACAAGGGGCACACGCACTAGGGGACACAGGTGGAAACTGAGTACCCAAATGAGCCATAGAGACGTTAGAAAGTTTTTTTCAGTCTCAGAGTGGTAGACAAATGGAATGCATTTGGAAGTGATGTGGTGGAGGCTGACTCCATACACAGTTTCAAGTGTATTATGATAGAGCCCAATAGGCTCAGGAACCTGTACACCTGTTGATTGACAGTTGAGAGGCGGGACCAAAGAGCCAGAGCTCAACACCCGCAAGCACAATTAGGTGAGTACACACACACAAACAATTGCCCATACCCTCCCCCGCAGCACCTCCCTCCTCCCCTCCCTTTCCTCTCATTCCCCCCCCCCCCTCTTCCCTCCATACATGCCCCCCCCCCCTCCCTCACCCCAGGCCTCGCCCACCTCCCCTGCAACACGTATATAACAGGTATGACACATCATGGATCCAAAACTTGTCGCTTGGATAACTAAATGTTGCCCCGATGGCTGGGTGGTGATTGGGGGGGAGCAGTTGTTTGCTTGTGATTACTTGACCCTAATCTTGAGGAGGTGAGCCTTGAGGAGGTGAGCCTTGAGGGGGTGAGCCTTGAGGGGGTGAGCCTTGAGGAGGTGAGCCTTGAGGAGGTGAATCTTGAGGGGGTGAGCCTTGAGGAGGTGAGTCTTGAGGGGGTGAGCCTTGAGGGGGTGAGCCTTGAGGAGGTGAGCCTTGAGGAGGTGAATCTTGAGGGGGTGAGCCTTGAGGAGGTGAGTCTTGAGGGGGTGAGCCTTGAGGGGGTGAGCCTTGAGGAGGTGAGTCTTGAGGGGGTGAGTCTTGAGGAGGTGAGCCTTGCAAGGAGTGGTGGGGATAGAGGAGGTTCTGCTATTGTCAACACCAGGCCGTCTTCTCCAGAGTGGGAGTAATGCCGCTCTGTGGGCTTCCTCATTCTCTGCTGCTGCTGCTACTGCTGCTGCTGCTGCTGGTGCTGCTGCTGCTGGTGCTGCTGCAACACAGGTGTATTGCGTGGAGGGGGTGGGGAAGGAACACCTGGAGCACATACAAGCCTCCACAGTGACGGTGGCGGAGGTCAGGTAACACAGTAACTGGTCCTCCTTCCACACGACCAAACCCTACAGGTGACCTCCATTAAACACCATCCCAGCATCTCTCCCTGCCGCTACCGGTGATTATGCCAACACATTTATACCTTGTTAATACTAATAATAACAAAGTGACAGATAGAGGGGGGACACCCCCTCTCCCCCCCCCGCCGGGGGTCAGAGTGAGCCACGGTGCCAGCAGGTGCCACGCTAATTACCGGTGGGCGTGTCCAGAGACACACGTAATGGTACCTGGGAGTCCCAGGTGTCTGTGTGGGAGAGGGGGGCTGGTGTCTGTGTGGGAGAGGGGGGCTGGTGTCTGTGTGGGAGAGGGGGGCTGGTGCCTGTGTGGGAGAGGGGGGCTGGTGTCTGTGTGGGAGAGGGGGGCTGGTGTCTGTGTGGGAGAGGGGGGCTGGTGTCTGTGTGGGAGAGGGGGGCTGGTGTCTGTGTGGGAGAGGGGGGGCTGGTGTCTGTGTGGGAGAGGGGGACTGGTGTCTGTGTGGGAGAGGGGGGCTGGTGTCTGTGTGGGAGAGGGGGGCTGGTGTCTGTGTGGGAGAGGGGGGCTGGTGTCTGTGTGGGAGAGGGGGGGCTGGTGTCTGTGTGGGAGAGGGGGCTGGTGTCTGTGTGGGAGAGGGGGGCTGGTGTCTGTGTGGGAGAGGGGGCCTGGTGACTGTGTGGGAGAGGGGGGGCTGGTGTCTGTGTGGGAGAGGGAGGCTGGTGTCTGTGTGGGAGAGGGGGCTGGTGTCTGTGTGGGAGAGGGGGGCTGGTGTCTGTGTGGGAGAGGGGGCCTGGTGACTGTGTGGGAGAGGGGGGGCTGGTGTCTGTGTGGGAGAGGGGGGCTGGTGTCTGTGTGGGAGAGGGGGGCTGGTGTCTGTGTGGGAGAGGGGGGCTGGTGTCTGTGTGGGAGAGGGGCTGGTGCCTGTGTGGGAGAGGGGGGCTGGTGTCTGTGTGGGAGAGGGGGGCTGGTGTCTGTGTGGGAGAGGGGGGCTGGTGTCTGTGTGGGAGAGGGGCTGGTGTCTGTGTGGGAGAGAGGGGCTGGTGTCTGTGAGGGAGAGGGGGGCTGGTGTCTGTGTGGGAGAGGGGGGCTGGTGCCTGTGTGGGAGAGGGGGGCTGGTGTCTGTGTGGGAGAGGGGGGCTGGTGTCTGTGTGGGAGAGAGGGGCTGGTGTCTGTGTGGGAGAGGGGGGCTGGTGTCTGTGTGGGAGAGAGGGGCTGGTGTCTGTGAGGGAGAGGGGGCTGGTGTCTGTGTGGGAGAGGGGGGGCTGGTGTCTGTGTGGGAGAGAGGGGCTGGTGTCTGTGTGGGAGAGGGGGGCTGGTGTCTGTGTGGGAGAGAGGGGCTGGTGTCTGAGTGGGAGAGGGGGGCTGGTGTCTGTGTGGGAGAGAGGGGCTGGTGTCTGTGTGGGAGAGGGGGGCTGGTGTCTGTGTGGGAGAGAGGGGCTGGTGTCTGTGTGGGAGAGGGGGGCTGGTGTCTGTGTGGGAGAGACGGGCTGGTGTCTGTGTGGGAGAGGGGGGCTGGTGTCTGTGTGGGAGAGGGGGCTGGTGTCTGTGTGGGAGAGGGGGGGCTGGTGTCTGTGTGGGAGAGGGGGGGCTGGTGTCTGTGTGGGAGAGGGAGGCTGGTGTCTGTGTGGGAGAGGGGGCTGGTGTCTGTGTGGGAGAGGGGGGCTGGTGTCTGTGTGGGAGAGGGGGGCTGGTGTCTGTGTGGGAGAGGGGGCTGGTGTCTGTGTGGGAGAGGGGGGCTGGCCCCGTTATGCATCAGACTTAGCATAGTGGAATAGGGGCAAAGGGACGGGAGGTAGCTGGGACAGGTGGAATAGATAAGAGGGTGCAGTAAGAGGGAGAGGAAGGGAGAAATAGTTAGGCAGGAAAGTCTTAAATAATGTTAAGGTGAAGCGACTTACAGAGATCACAAAAGTCTTAAGCCGGATCAGAAGTCTTAGGCAAATTTCTTAATGATTTCCTCACTCTCCGAGGCGCAATTTCTCTGACATTTTCAATTTATAACTGAAAGAAAATTGAGCCATATAGAGTTGTGATATAATGTTCAGTCCGTTTTACCTCACCGCCCTCATAACACCCCCCGTGTACCCTCACCGCCCTCATAACACCCCCCGTGTACCCTCACCGCCCTCATAACGTCCCCCGTGTACCCTCACCGCCCTCATAACACCCCCCGTGTACCCTCACCGCCCTCATAACGTCCCCCGTGTACCCTCACCGCCCTCATAACGTCCCCCCGTGTACCCTCACCGCCCTCATAACACCCCCCGTGTACCCTCACCGCCCTCATAACACCACCGTGTACCCTCACCGCCCTCATAACACCCCCCGTGTACCCTCACCGCCCTCATAACACCCCCCGTGTACCCTCACCGCCCTCATAACACCCCCCGTGTACCCTCACCGCCCTCATAACACCCCCCGTGTACCCTCACCGCCCTCATAACACCCCCCGTGTACCCTCACCGCCCTCATAACACCCCCCGTGTACCCTCACCGCCCTCATAACACCCCCCGTGTACCCTCACCGCCCTCATAACACCCCCCGTGTACCCTCACCGCCCTCATAACACCCCCCGTGTACCCTCACCGCCCTCATAACACCCCCCGTGTACCCTCACCGCCCTCATAACACCCCCCGTGTACCCTCACCGCCCTCATAACGTCCCCCGTGTACCCTCACCGCCCTCATAACACCCCCCGTGTACCCTCACCGCCCTCATAACGTCCCCCGTGTACCCTCACCGCCCTCATAACGTCCCCCCGTGTACCCTCACCGCCCTCATAACACCCCCCGTGTAACCTCACCGCCCTCATAACACCACCGTGTACCCTCACCGCCCTCATAACACCCCCCGTGTACCCTCACCGCCCTCATAACACCCCCCGTGTACCCTCACCGCCCTCATAACACCCCCCGTGTACCCTCACCGCCCTCATAACACCCCCCGTGTACCCTCACCGCCCTCATAACACCCCCCGTGTACCCTCACCGCCCTCATAACACCACCGTGTACCCTCACCGCCCTCATAACACCCCCCGTGTACCCTCACCGCCCTCATAACACCCCCCGTGTACCCTCACCGCCCTCATAACACCCCCCGTGTACCCTCACCGCCCTCATAACACCCCCCGTGTACCCTCACCGCCCTCATAACACCCCCCGTGTACCCTCACCGCCCTCATAACACCCCCCGTGTACCCTCACCGCCCTCATAACACCCCCGTGTACCCTCACCGCCCTCATAACACCCCCCGTGTACCCTCACCGCCCTCATAACACCCCCCGTGTACCCTCACCGCCCTCATAACACCCCCCGTGTACCCTCACCGCCCTCATAACACCCCCCGTGTACCCTCACCGCCCTCATAACACCCCCCGTGTACCCTCACCGCCCTCATAACACCCCCCGTGTACCCTCACCGCCCTCATAAAACCCCCCGTGTACCCTCACCGCCCTCATAACACCCCCCGTGTACCCTCACCGCCCTCATAACACCCCCCGTGTACCCTCACCGCCCTCATAACCACCCCCGTGTACCCTCACCGCCCTCATAACGGCCCCGTGTACCCTCACCGCCCTCATAACGGCCCCGTGTACCCTCACCGCCCTCATAATAACACCGTGTACCCTCACCGCCCTCATAACACCACCGTGTACCCTCACCGCCCTCATAACACCCCCCGTGTACCCTCACCGCCCTCATAACCGCCCCCGTGTACCCTCACCGCCCTCATAACGGCCCCGTGTACCCTCACCGCCCTCATAACGGCCCCGTGTACCCTCACCGCCCTCATAATAACACCGTGTACCCTCACCGCCCTCATAACACCACCGTGTACCCTCACCGCCCTCATAACACCACCGTGTACCCTCACCGCCCTCATAACACTACCGTGTACCCTCACCGCCCTCATAACACCACCGTGTACCCTCACCGCCCTCATAACACCACCGTGTACCCTCACCGCCCTCATAATAACACCATGTACCCTCACCGCCCTCATAACGTCCCCCGTGTACCCTCACCGCCCTCATAACGTCCCCCGTGTACCCTCACCGCCCTCATAACGTCCCCCGTGTACCCTCACCGCCCTCATAACACCACCGTGTACCCTCACCGCCCTCATAACGTCCCCCGTGTACCCTCACCGCCCTCATAACACCACCGTGTACCCTCACCGCCCTCATAACGTCCCCCGTGTACCCTCACCGCCCTCATAACGACCACCGTGTACCCTCACCGCCCTCATAACACCACCGTGTACCCTCACCGCCCTCATAACAACACCGTGTACCCTCACCGCCCTCATAACAACACCGTGTACTCTCACCGCCCTCATAATAACACCGTGTACCCTCACCGCCCTCATAATAACTCCGTGTACCCTCACCGCCCTCATAACAACCCCGTGTACCCTCACCGCCCTCATAACAACACCGTGTACCCTCACCGCCCTCATAACGTCCCCCGTGTACCCTCACCGCCCTCATAACACCACCGTGTACCCTTACCGCCCTCATAACAACACCGTGTACCCTCACCGCCCTCATAACAACACCGTGTACCCTCACCGCCCTCATAACGTCCCCCGTGTACCCTCACCGCCCTCATAACGTCCCCCGTGTACCCTCACCGCCCTCATAACGTCCCCCGTGTACCCTCACCGCCCTCATAACACCACCGTGTACCCTCACCGCCCTCATAACAACACCGTGTACCCTCACCGCCCTCATAACGTCCCCCGTGTACCCTCACCGCCCTCATAACACCACCGTGTACCCTCACCGCCCTCATAACAACACCGTGTACCCTCACCGCCCTCATAACGTCCCCCGTGTACCCTCACCGCCCTCATAACGTCCCCCGTGTACCCTCACCGCCCTCATAACGTCCCCCGTGTACCCTCACCGCCCTCATAACGTCCCCCGTGTACCCTCACCGCCCTCATAACAACACCGTGTACCCTCACCGCCCTCATAACGTCCCCCGTGTACCCTCACCGCCCTCATAACGTCCCCCGTGTACCCTCACCGCCCTCATAACAACACCGTGTACCCTCACCGCCCTCATAACAACACCGTGTACCCTCACCGCCCTCATAATAACTCCGTGTACCCTCACCGCCCTCATAACACCACCGTGTACCCTCACCGCCCTCATAACACCACCGTGTACCCTCACCGCCCTCATAATAACTCCGTGTACCCTCACCGCCCTCATAACACCACCGTGTACCCTCACCGCCCTCATAACACCACCGTGTACCCTCACCGCCCTCATAACAACACCGTGTACCCTCACCGCCCTCATAACACCACCGTGTACCCTCACCGCCCTCATAACAACACCGTGTACCCTCACCGCCCTCATAACGTCCCCCGTGTACCCTCACCGCCCTCATAACGTCCCCCGTGTACCCTCACCGCCCTCATAACGTCCCCCGTGTACCCTCACCGCCCGCCATAACAACACCGTGTACCCTCACCGCCCTCATAACGTCCCCCGTGTACCCTCACCGCCCTTATAACGTCCCCCGTGTACCCTCACCGCCCTCATAACAACACCGTGTACCCTCACCGCCCTCATAACGTCCCCCGTGTACCCTCACCGCCCTCATAACGTCCCCCGTGTACCCTCACCGCCCTCATAACAACACCGTGTACCCTCACCGCCCTCATAACACCACCGTGTACCCTCACCGCCCTCATAATAACTCCGTGTACCCTCACCGCCCTCATAACACCACCGTGTACCCTCACCGCCCTCATAACACCACCGTGTACCCTCACCGCCCTCATAATAACTCCGTGTACCCTCACCGCCCTCATAACACCACCGTGTACCCTCACCGCCCTCATAACACCACCGTGTACCCTCACCGCCCTCATAATAACTCTGTGTACCCTCACCGCCCTCATAACAACACCGTGTACCCTCACCGCCCTCATTAACGATCCCATAAACAGAATTATTTACAAAGATGTGATTCGAACAAATGTTGTCAGGAAGCAGAGTTGGAACAGTGTCCGAGCCATCCTGTAGAGACCGCTGGCTCGCGGGAGGGTCCTGTCATCCCCCCCCCCCCCCCCCCACCTGTAAGGTCTGGGGAGGGGGGGGGGGGTGAATGACGGGTACCAGAGCTGAGACATAACCCAGTATGGTACAGAGCATCCAGGACACCATAGCCGGACCCATGTGACCTGACCTTCCGTGACTGGTGGGTCTGGTCGCCCGCACCGCGAGCCACAGCGGGAGAGACGGGTTCACAAGTAAGCATAAATAAAGGACAAATAGAACCTGGCTGCCTTGTACCCGCGCCAGCACCCGGCCCAAGCACATGGGCAGCCCCCCGACATGGGGGGGAAGGGGTAACAGGAACGGTATTGAAGGGTCTGAATGATACCCCTAGAGACCGATGAGGGTTAACAACATACACAATGACTGCCACCTTATGAAACACAACCATTGCAGAGGTCCATAAAGCAATTATGGGTTTCCAGAACAAGACGCCGGGCAACAGCAAGATAAATAAGATGGTATTATCCAACCTATCAGTGATTGCACTCCATCAATACACACGTATAATAAATGCAGCTCTTGCATCTGAACTACTCCCCACATGCTTCAAGAATGCCACAATAAGAGTAATCCCCAAGCCAGGTAAACCCCCAACCCAAACTGAAAATTACAGGCCAATTTCCCTCCTCGAAGTACCAGGTAAAATATTCGAAAAAATAATCAATCAGAGACTTGTGAAGTACATGGAAGAGGAAGGGAAGTATAACACCAGGCAGCATGGGTTTAGACACCACAGAGGGGCCCATACAGCTATAGCCCTGATCTACCAGCATATAGCAGAGGGGCCCATACAGCTATAGCCCTGATCTACCAGCATATAGCCAACGCAGTGTCGAAAAAAGATCATTGTAATATAGTGCTTAGGGACGTCTCGAAAGCCTTCGACAAAGTGTGACACACAGGCCTAAAATATAAGATATCTGAACTAGGGCTTCCTGAGAGATTTACTGCTACTCTCTGCAGCTTTATGGACAATAGAACTGCTAGGCTTAATACCGGCAGCTACTTGGGTGACGTAATAGAACTGAAAAGTGGAGTACCACAAGGAAGCTGCCTCTCCCCCACTCTATTCAACATACATACAGCTGACCTACCCCAACCCCAACATGGAGAATACATCACATACGCTGATGATGTTACCCAAATAATATGCCAACCGGGCCCATCAAAGCCGCTACTAGCCGACAAGACCAAGGCGGCAATTGAACTCATAAACAACTTTGAGAAGCAATGGAAAATTAGCACCAACAAACAAAAGTTCCAAATAATACACATTGCGAAAAGAAACCCGGACCCCATTATCCCAGACAACCATCCGATCCAATATGCGGAGGTAGGCAGAATACTGGGACTTATGATAAATAGAACAGGGATACAAATTCATGTAAGGGACCGACTAAGCAAAGCCAAAGCAGCATTAGGAAAACTGAGAAGATTCTGAAGCCTCAGTACTAACATTCAGATCCACCTATATAAGGCTCTAGTTCGCCTGCATCTAGAATATCCCCCAGTACCACTACACACCATAAAGAAAACTAACATGCAGAATATATATAACAAGATATATATATATATATATATATATATATATATATATATATATATATATATATATATATATATATATATATATATATATAATGTGTATATATATGTGTGTGTATGAACAACTCAAATAATAATAATAAATAAAGAGCCTTAAACAGAACAACATGTGTGGAAGCATCGGAGTGTGTATATATGAATGCTACACAGTATTCATCTATGGACATCCATATATGGTGGAACACATGTGAAGAACCTCTCACACACTCACAGCTCCCTGACAAGAGGGAGCCAGCTTAGCTTAGTTGCCAACACCCACACATCGTGTCAGCAAGGCGGACAGCCCGCCTGCTTTCATACCTCTCACTGTATTTCCCACTTCTATACTTCCCTTCACCTATGCCTCTTCTTCCTCTTTACTCCCCCCCCCAAAAAAAAAAACAGATGAAGGACCATGGGGGGGGGGCCTCCATGTACGGTGGACACACGGGGAGTATGTCCCCTTGTGCACCCCCCCACACCAGGCAGGAACGGGGAGGCACCCCCACACCAGACTGGTGTGGGGGTGGACAAACAAAAAAATGGGCAGACTGCATTTTTTGGATTGCCAGAAAGCCTTTGATACAGTACCACACAAGAGGCTAGTGAAAAAGCTGGAGATGCAGGCTGGAGTGAAAGGGAAGGTACTCCACTGGATAAGGGAGTACCTAAGCAACAGGAGACAACGAGTCAGTGTGAGGGGTGAGGTCTCAGATTGGCTAGACGTTACAAGTGGAGTTCCGCAGGGGTCAGTCCGTGGACCTATACTGTTTCTGATATATGTAAATGATCTCCCAGAGTGTATAGAATAGTTTCTCTCAATGTTTGCTGATGCAAAAAAATATGAGGAGGATTGAAATCAGAGGATGATAGTAGGAGGCTACAAGATGACCTAGACAGACTGAATAAATGGTCCAACAAATAGCTGTCGAAGTTCAACCCGAGTAAATGCAAAGTAATGAAACTAGGCAGTGGAAACAGGTCAGACACAGGATACAGAATAGGAGATGAAGTACTTAATGAAACAGACAGAGAGAAAGATTTAGGAGTTGATATCACACCAAACCTGTCTCCTGAAGCCCACATAAAAAGAATAACGTCTGCGGCATATGCGAGGCTGGCTAACATCAGAACTGCATTCAGGAACCTGTGTAAGAAATCATTCAGAATCGTGTATACCACATATGTCAGACCAATTCTGGAGTATGCGGCCCCAGCATGTAGCCCGTACCTTGTCAAGCACAAGACGAAGCTGGAAAAAGTTCAGAGGTATGCCACTACACTAGTCCCAGAACTAAGAGGCATGAGCTACGAGGAAAGGCTGCTAGAGATGCACCTTACGAGACTGGAAGACAGAAGAGTAAGGGGAGACATGATCACTACCTACAAAATTCTCAGGGGTATTGACAGTGTAGATAAGGATAAACTATTCAACACTAGTGGTACGCGAACAAGGAGACACAGGTGAAAATTGAGTACCCAAATGAGCCACAGAGACGTTAGAAGGAACTTTGTCAGTGTCAGAGTAGTTAACAGGTGGAATGCATTGGGCAGTGATGTGGTGGAGGCTGACTCCATACACAGTTTCAAATGTAGATATGATAGAGCCCAGTAGGCTCAGGAATCTGTACACCTGTTGATTGACAGTTGAGAGGCGGGACCAAAGAGCCAGAGCTCAACCCCCGCAAGCACAAATAGGTGAGTACACCAGGCAGGAGAGGGGGAGCATAAGACATCACCCATCAGCGGGCGGCACACCAAAGCCCCCTCACCACGTCAAGGACCCCCCCCCCCCCCAGTGGAGGGGAAAGAGGGGGGGGTGGCTTTAATTGGAAAGTTGGCAGTGATGAGATGACCCATTTGGTCGTCATGTCCTAAACTAACTTAGTCTTCAAAAGTCATGTCCTCGTGAAGACGTAAACTGAGCCAAACATGAACAAGAAATACAGACAAGAACAATTTGCGACATGACAGGTGTTGGCAGCACGAGGGTCATGTTCCAGGTCAACTGTGGCCACGTGACGGCTCCTGGCAGGAAGAGGCTGCCCGGCCGCCCCCGCCCCCTCCCTTCACTACACACGCCACCAGCCACCATCACATCTCCCGTGTAAACACACACGCCACCACGTTTAATTCCATCGCTTGTATCAATAAGCAACCGGATGGGAGGGGTGGGGAGGAAGGTAGGGGGGAGGAGGGACTTGGGGGTGAGAGGAGAGAGGGAGTGGGAAGGAGAGAGGTGAGGGACGGAGGGTGAGGAGAAGAGGAGAGAGGGAGAGGGAGTTGTGGTGCAGGATGTATGTGTATGGGTGAGTATATGTATGTATATATGTGTATGTTTATTGTGCACCCCATACTCATCCTGTGAGTGGTAGCGCAAAAAGCATTACTGAGGGCACAAAAGGTCTTTATCAGACCTCATCTTAGATTATTACATAAACAATTTCATCCATCCTTCACACCTTATAGTTACATGACAGAGAATATTCCATTTCAAGAGCTATATATTTACAATAGGTCGTTATATATTAATGGTAGGTCCTATCGATAATACATAATAGTTTGACCAATGGAGATATTACAGAGTCATAGGGGAGCTTCTGTTTATTATTAGTCTTCACAACACACTACTTGCTTCCCAATCTCATATATCGTTTATCTACTGGAAGCGAAATATGGATACAGTGCAAGTATTTCAGGTAATTTATCCATGGTTATAAGATAGGTTGCCATATCATACAGATTAAGCTTAGATTTATCTCTAAATGGCTCAATTTTACTACAATCCAAGATATAGTGTTCGAGTGTGTGTCCCTGTCTTTGTCCACACACTTTACACTTTACTTCATCTAGATCCCTATACAAGCCCAACTGCCAGAGATACTTGTAGCCAAGTCTTATACGAGCTGTGACAACATCTGTTAGTCTACTGACTTTGTTACTTGCCCCATACACATGTTTTACTTCACACATTTCATTGTGATAAACAATGGACCTGCTAGTTCCAGTTTGCACTGTTCTACTTTCCTCAAATCCATCCAGGAGTTCTCGTCTAATGACACTTTTAAGGGACCTATTTGATAACTCAAGATTCCGTTCAATAGTCTTTATTTACTGCAGCCTTAGCAAGGGCGCCAACTTTGTCATGTTCCTGCAGGCCAATGTGAGAAGGCATCCACAACATTTTTATATTTACCCTCTTGCTAAGTATTCTTATATATCTACGTCTAGCTTCCAAGACAAGCACGTTATTACTTGATTGCAAACTGTTTATTGCTCGTAGTGAGGAAAGGGAGTCGGAAATAATTAAGCTGTCTACTTCAGTGTTGTCAATAATTTGTGTAGTGTACTGGTGGTTGCATTGTTGTGCTTCGTGGAGTGTTTCCTAAATCTCGGCCAATGAACTATTTGTAACTGTGTAGGCGATGTGACTGTTTGTAAATATTGATTTCATAAAGTGAGAGGAGTATGTTCTTGTATGTTTACCTGAGGTGTTGGAATACTAGTCACAATTCAGTGATAGGATACTAACAAATATAAAAGTATTAAGTTCTTGTAACTTTCTGAGTAAGGCTTGTGTGGTGTTCTTTCACTGCACTCTATTGTATTTAGGGAATGAGTTAATTTTCAGTATGACTGAAAGTGGCATTCTTTATCTTCGTTTACTATTTGTAATCCCTTGAGCTACTGATGTGTGTGTGTGTGTGTGTGTGTGTGTGTGTGTGTGTGTGTGTGTGTGTGTGTGTGTGTGTGTGTGTGTGTGTGTGTGTGTGTGTGTGTGAACAGTGTGTTACTATCGTGTGGTATAAGGCGCTGACTGCACGCCTTATACCCACTCTGACTATACTAGTAGTGATGTATGAGGGTTTCCTTGCCTCGAGGGAGACTCGCCATGTATTGTACAGACTTTGAGGTGGTAAAGACGCGGACACACACTCGAACACTATGTCTTGGAGTGTAGTAAAATTGAGCCATTTAGAGATAAATCTAACCTCACTCAGTATGATATGGCAACCTATCTTATTACCAAGGATAAAATACCTGAAATCCTTGCACTGTATCCATATTTCGCTCCCAGTAGATAAACGACATATGAGATTAAGAAACAAGTAGTGTATTGTGAAGACTAATAATAAACAGAAGCTCCCCTATGACTGTAATATCCCCATTGGTCAAACAATTATGTATTAGCAATAAGACCTACCATTAATGTATAATGACTTACTGTAAATATATAGCTTTTGAAATAGAACATTATCTGTAACTATATCTTGAGGTTATCTTGAGTTGATTTCGGGGCTTAGGGTCCCCGCGGCCCGGTCCTCGACCAGGCCTCCTTTTTGCTACACATTCCCAGGAAGCAGCCCGTAGCTGCTGTCTAACTCCCAGGTACCTATTTACTGCTAGGTAACAGGGGCATCAGAGTGAAAGAAACATTTTGCCCATTTGTCTCCGCCTCCACCGGGGATCGAACCCGGAACCTCAGGACTACGAATCCGAAGCGCTGTCCACCCAGCTGTCAGGCGCCAACTAGCTAGCTTACATTATAATTAATAATCAACTAGCTTACATTGTAATTATAAGGTGTGAAGGATAGATGAAAATGTTTATGTAATGTTGACCAGACCACACACTAGAAGGTGAAGGGACGACGACGTTTCGGTCCGTCCTGGACCATTCACAATCGACTTGAGAATGGTCCAGGACGGACCGAAACGTCGTCGTCCCTTCACCTTCTAGTGTGTGGTCTGGTCAACACACTTCAGCCACGTTATTGTGACTCAACGTCTGTTTATGTAGTAATCTAAGTAGAGGTCTGATAAAGACCTTTTGTGCCCTCTGTAATGCTTTTTGCGCTGTAATCAAATTGAGGTAAATGTCGTATTAGAGTGTTTTGTGTAAACCTGTTTATGTAAATAAAATTGTTGCGATGTGTATTCGATGGAATGGTTTGTCCCTGTGTGGTTCGTAGTCAGTTATGTTTATTTGTGTGTATTATCTTGAGGTTATCTTGAGATGATTTCGGGGCTTTAGTGTCCCCGCGGCCCGGTCCTCGACCAGGCCTCCACCCCCAGGAAGCAGCCCGTGACAGCTGACTAACTCCCAGGTACCTATTTACTGCTAGGTAACAGGGGCATTATGTTCATAAATAGTCTTGGTGGAACTCTGTGATGCAAAAGTCTTCCTTGACCTGGTGTGTTCATATTTGTCCTTGTCTATGTTGTGAGGTTAGGCGATTCGATGTACAATTATCTTGTATTGTAAATAGTATATGCTTCTATAAATAACCTGTATTGTAAATAGTATATGCTTCTATAAATAACCTGTATTGTAAATAGTATATGCTTCTATAAATAACCAAAACAATTTATATATTTGTTGAAATATAGATGATAAGCATGCGAGGCCATGGTAGTTACACTGTGAGCTCCAACGACCGCCACAATTGTCAATATGAGACCTGAATTTAAACTACCACAGGTAACAGAATTTTGTCCGTCAACTCTCCATGAAATTTCAAACTAAGCTGTCTCATGTTATACTCAATTGAGACCCATAGAAGGTGAGGGAAATCTAATTACATACTTCGGTTTTAAAACGTAGCCAACGCCATCACACTGTTAAACATGCTCTTGGCTCAGTTAATCATCAGTCAGCCAGTTAAGCCATAGGATTGACTGGGATCAATCAGAAGATTTCGTAATTGCTCCTATGAAAGATAGTTTACACGTTACGTTATTAAATGATACTATTATTGCCCTTCAATAATATGTACCCAAGTGTAGTTACAGGATCAGAGCTATGCTCATAGTGTCCCGTCTTCCCAACACTGTCATATAATGCTTTGACACTATTGAAGGTTTTGCCCTCCACTACCTTCTCACTTGTGTCAACCATGTACTGCTGTGTGAAAGTGAATTTCCTAATATATTTTCAGCAGTTTTGTTTAGCGTGCTTAAATTTATGATCTCTTGCTCTTGAAGTTCCAGGTCTCAAGAATTCTTCTTTATAAATTTGTTGATTCTC
This sequence comes from Procambarus clarkii, assembly GCF_040958095.1. Classification (NCBI taxonomy): domain Eukaryota; kingdom Metazoa; phylum Arthropoda; class Malacostraca; order Decapoda; family Cambaridae; genus Procambarus; species Procambarus clarkii. Next base: position 34,712,704 of record NC_091192.1, read on the forward strand.
ATTACTATTTTGTACATAGTGATCACATCGCCTCTTTTCCTGCTATCTTCTTGCTTTGTCATATTTAATGCCTCTAACTCTCGTCGTGGCTCTTGTCTTTCAGTTCCGGAAGCCATTTATTTGCCATTTATTTGGGAAGCATCAGTGAGAGTACTCATCAGGTTATGGGTAACAATGAGTATCAGTACTGTACCGTTGGCTCTGTAGGAGACGGTGCAAGAGGTACCGTGACGCACCACCCATGAAGCACCAGTACTAAAGGAAAGTGCAGAAGCACTAAGTGTGCCACTCTCTTTTGTGTATAACAGGTCACTGGAAACAGGAGACCTACCGGAAAGCTGGAAGACAGCTAATGTAGTCCCAATATACAAAAAGGGTGACAGGCAAGAGGCACTGAACTACAGGCTACTGTCCCTAACTTGTATACCATGAAAGATGATGGAGAAGATCGTGAGGAAAAGGCTCGTAGAGCATCTGGAGGGAAATAGCTTTGTAACACACCACCAGCATGGGTTCAGGGATGGTAAATCGTGCCCCACTGGCTTAACAGAATTCTATGACCAGGCGACAGAAATTAGCCATGAAAGAGAAGGGTGGGCAGACTGTATTATCTTGCACAGTCAGAAAGCTTTTGACACAGTACCCCATAAGAGGCTGTTGCAAAATTTGGAGCAACAGACAGGAGTAAAAGGTAAGATGCTTCAGTGGTTAAGGGAATATCTAAGCAACAGGAAACAGCGAGTAACTGTGAGAAAGGAAGGTATCAGAGTGGCGAAATATCACCATCGGAGTCCCACAGGGCTCAGTACTTGGACCCATCCTGTTTCTAATATATGTAAACAATCTTCCAGAGGGTATAGACTCATTCCTCTCAGTGTTTGCTGATGATGCAAAAGTTATGAGAAGAATCAAGACGGATGAAGATAGACAGAGACTACAGGATGACCTGGACAAACTGGAAGAATGGTCTAGAAAATGGCTGCTAAAGTTCAACTCAGGAAAATGTACAGTAATGAACTTAGGAGAAGGAAGCAGGAGGCTGAACACAAGGTACCATCTGGGAGGTGACATCCTGCAAGAGTCAAATAGAGAGAAGGATCTGGGGGTTGATATCACACCGAACCTGTCCCCAGAGGCCCACATCAAAAGAATATCATCAGCGGCATATGCTAGACTGGCCAACATAAGAATTGCCTTTAGAAACTTGTGGAAGGAATCATTCAGGACCCTGTATACCACTTATGTAAGACCAATCCTGGAGTATGCAGCTCCAGCCTGGAGTCCATACCTAGTTAAATACAAGACAAAGTTAGAGAATATTCAGCAGTATGCCACCAGATTAGTCCAGGAACTGAGAGGTATGAGCTACGAGGAAAGGCTAAGGGAGCTAAACCATACATCCCTGGAAGACATAAGAGTAAGGGGAGACATGATAACCAAATACAAAATTCTCATGGGAATTGACAGGTGGACAAAGACAAACTATTCAGCACGGGTGGAACACGAACAAGGGGACACAGGTGGAAACTGAGTACCCACATGAGCCACAGAGACGTTAGAAAGAACTTTTTCAGTGTCAGAGTAGTTAACAGATGGAATGCATTAGGCAGTAATGTGGTGGAGGCTGACTCCATACACAGTTTCAAGTGTAGATATGATAGAGCCCAGTAGGCTCAGGAATCTGTACACCAGTTGATTGACAGTTGAGAGGCGGGACCAAAGAGCCAGAGCTCAACCCCCGCAAGCACAACTAGGTGAGTACTAGTCATGACGCATCAGTCATCATGGCTGGTACGTCATTACATGTCACTCATGTTACCATCAGTGACGAGGCTGTCATGTCACTCATGTTACCATCAGTGACGAGGCTGTCATGTCACTCACGTTACCACCAGTGACAGTGCACTAGGAAATCACGACTAATAATGTGATGTAATCAGTGAGAGACGTCAGTAGGAGCCCTAAGGAGGATTCGAACCCCGCTCACTGGTTACACTCCCAAGCCACCGCCTTAGACCCAGCCCGTCCTCGCATACAAAGTTCCAAGCTCGTTAATCCAGCCGCCAAACTCCCTCGTATATAAATGAAAAACGGTTTACACACGACTCACAACTGATGACGTCCGAACACTTCCGGAACAAGTGCTTCGCTCACGTCCTCTGTTCGAACCACAATTCTATAAATGCTTCACCAACGTACTTCACCCTAACCTAACCTACGCGTAACTATACATAGAATTTTTATGTATAATAATATTAATTTATATATGAGAACAAACCAATGTTTAATACACAGTATGTTGATGACTGCATCTGGGGAGGACGGCCGCTGCTTTAACCAGCCTAGTGTGAGAACGGGTTCCACTACACTACGTTACTTGGGAGTACTAAGTGAGCGGATTCCAAGCCTCCTCATAGCTCCTGGTGATTTTTCTCATTAGCATTTAATATTATTATGGGATTGCTTGGAGGAACATTCGACTAATTTGACCCACAAGACTCCAAGCATTGAGTCGTGACACTCAGGGAGAAGTTTGGCATTCCATCAACAACACTCAATCCTTTCAATACAATTTTGTTTTACTTTTCTCCATAATATTTTGTCCAATTTTACCAACTGGTCAAGTGTTGCGAGTGTTGCAGCGGGCGATGGTGCCACACGGGGCTTGTTGTTGTTGTTGTTGTTGCAGAGTCAGTTACTCGCAACAACAAGTTGCAAGTAGCACGGGCTATGGTGATCCCGTAGTGGACTAGGGCCCAGGGTTCATGAAACATTGAACTAACACGGCAATATGAAACTAACAAGGGCAAGTTAAATGAGTTAAGTGAGAAACCACGTACAAAATGTTCAGTATTTTGAACATTTGAACATATTGAACTACAAATTGACTACAGCAATGTTCAGCTGGGATAAGTGTGTTCAGCTGCGTTCACGGTGAGACAGTCGTCTGAGTGTGTGTGGAGTTCCTAGCTGTACCTCAGTAAGGCCTGGACCTCACTGTCACTCCCCACCTCACCATACATGTTGGCCTCATCTACGGTGAGGTGCTCTGTAATGTTCTCGTCTGCCCCAGTGACGTTTGGGACTAAAAAGAGTTGGTCCCAAATGGGACGGGATAAGGGGCGGGGCCAGTATGGACAAGGGGGCGGAGTCTTTGTGGGGAAGGGGGCGGGGCCAGTGTGGGGAAGGGGGCGGGGCCACTGTGAGGAAGAGGGCGGGGTCAGTGTGGGGAAGGGGGGCGGGGCCAGTGTAGAGAAGGGGGCGGGGCCAGTGTGAGGAAGGGGGCGAAGCCAGTGTAGAGAAGGGGGTGGGGCCAGTGTGAGGAAGGGGGCGGGGCCAGTGTGAGGAAAGGGGCGGGGCCAGTGCGAGGAAAGGGGCGGGGCCAGTGTGAGGAAGGGGGCGGGGCCAGTATGAGGAAGGGGCGGGGCCAGTGTGAGGAAGGGGGCGGGGCCAGTGTGAGGAAGGGGGCGGGGCCAGTGTGAGGAAGGGGGCGGGGCCAGTGTGAGGAAGGGGGCGGGGCCAGTGTGAGGAAGGGGGCGGGGCCAGTGTGAGGAAGGGGGCGGGGCCAGTGTGAGGAAGGGGGCGGGGCCAGTGTGAGGAAGGGGGCGGGGCCAGTGTGAGGAAGGGGGCGGGGCCAGTGTGAGGAAGGGGGCGGGGCCAGTGTGAGGAAGGGGGCAGGGCCAGTGTGAGGAAGGGGGCAGGGCCAGTGTGAGGAAGGGGGCGGGGCCAGTGTGGGAAAGGGGGCGGGGCCAGCGTGAAGGGCAACAGTCCCGGGGCGGTCAGAGACACAGTTGACACATTCCTGGTGGCGGGTGCGGCTCTCGCCAACACACAGCTCTCCGGGGCTTCATTAACGCACTCCAGAGGAGGAAAATGTCTGGTATGTGGCGCCCACCTCGCTAATTATGGCCACCAGGAGCGGCGTGACGCCTCCTCCACCTTGGGTGAGAGACACGCCTCCCCCACCTTGGGTGAGACACACCTCCTCCACACTTTGGGTGAGAGACACGCCTCCTCCACCTTGGGTGAGAGACACGCCTCCTCCACCTTGGGTGAGAGACACGCCTCCTCCACCTTGGGTGAGAGACACACCTCCCCCACCTTGGGTGAGAGACACGCCTCCACCTTGGGTGAGAGACACACCTCCGCCTTGGGTGAGAGATACACCTCCTCCACCTTGGGTGAGAGATACACCTCCTCCACCTTGGGTGAGAGACACGCCTCCCCCACCTTGGGTGAGACACACCTCCTCCACACTTTGGGTGAGAGATACACCTCCTCCACCTTGGGTGAGAGACACGCCTCCTCCACCTTGGGTGAGAGACACGCCTCCTCCACCTTGGGTGAGAGACACACCTCCCCCACCTTGGGTGAGAGACACGCCTCCACCTTGGGTGAGAGACACACCTCCGCCTTGGGTGAGAGACACACCTCCACCTTGGGTGAGAGATACACCTCCTCCACCTTGGGTGAGAGACACACCTACAATACCTATGATAACAAACCGTGGTGATGTGTCTCATTACTGGTAGAGGTAGACTGTGGCTTGACAACAGGACAAACAAGGGCACAAGTATCTCCAGGATATTTATAAAGAAGCCGGAGATGAACTAGATCAAATCAACACTGACGGATCATCTAACACTGTCAATGACAGGGCTGGTGCAGCATACACGGTAATTAGGAGTAATGCCTTTCAACGTGGAAATGAAGAAAAAGCACGTATTGCAGCCGTATTGAGAACTATGCCTCTTCAACACAAGCGGAGCTAACTGTCATTGTTATGGCGTTAAGATTCCTTGAACAAAGCACTAATGGTGCAGTGATCTGCACTGACTGTAAAGCAGCGCTACAAAGCCTTGGTGAAAATCGGGACGAAAATCTTGCGATAGTCGCTGAGATCAAGAGAGCTGTGAGAGTACTGACCAACCAGGGAAGAGTCGTCAAGTTTCTGTGGCTCCCCCCCCCCTCCTCCCTTCATGTTGGAATATGTGGAAATGAACGAGCAGATGTGCTGGCTGCTGAAGGTGCTGAAGGAGACCATATTGAATACTTCATACCCAAGACTCTACTACAAATTAGAGGTATTGTCAGGCAACATCACCGTGACAAGGTAACTGAGGAAAGGAGGATAGAAGCACAAACCAGTGAATCTGTACGATGGTACAACATGGTTACAGCTGGCAAGCCCAATCATTATGGCCGAAGAGGAGGAGGACGAGGGAGAGAATCAGTAATAGCGAGAATCCGTCTTAGATACAAATATCCATGGAGATATGGAATGGAAATAACAGTTGATCAGCGAAGTTGCAGAATCTGTGGTGAGAGTGACGGACACCGCCTTGACCACTATCTACGTGAATGTGAACATCTAAGAGTCATTAGAAATGTTTGTAGCATAGTAAACCCCACATTGTTTGAGTTAGGAAAATACTATTTGTCAAATATAAATGCTGTCCTAAAAAGACAAAATACTGTCCATTTTACACCCGCAAGATAACGTAAGCTTTTAAGGGTTGACAGATGTTAATCTTCTTGTTTAAATAGCTGTTCACTTGAGACAGTTAAGCAAGTCCCAGCTGTGTCTGGGTACAAGTGACAGGATGAACAACCCAGCGGGTTTTCTTCCTATTGGGGAGTGTTGTACATGCTGCTAAGGCGATGTGTCCACTCACAGGATGAGTGGCGCTGCCCAATACTGTCACTATGGCGGTGTGTCCACTCACAGGATGAGTGGCGCTGCCCAATACTGTCACTATGGCGGTGTGTCCACTCACAGGATGAGTGACGCTGCCCAATACTGTCACTATGGCGGTGTGTCCACTCACAGGATGAGTGACGCTGCCCAATACTGTCACTATGGCGGTGTGTCCACTCACAGGATGAGTGGTGCTGCCCAATACTGTCACTATGGCGGTGTGTCCACTCACAGGATAAGTGGCGCTGCCCAATACTGTCACTATGGCGGTGTGTCCACTCACAGGATGAGTGACGCTGCCCAATACTGTCACTATGGCGGTGTGTCCACTCACAGGATGAGTGGCGCTGCCCAATACTGTCACTATGGCGGTGTGTCCACTCACAGGATGAGTGGCGCTGCCCAATACTGTCACTATGGCGGTGTGTCCACTCACAGGATGAGTGGCGCTGCCCAATACTGTCACTATGGCGGAGTGTCCACTCACAGGATGAGTGACGCTGCCCAATACTGTTACTATGGCGGTGTGTCCACTCACAGGATGAGTGGCGCTGCCCAATACTGTCACTACGGCGGTGTGTCCACTCACAGGATGAGTGGCGCTGCACAATACTGTCACTATGGCGGTGTGTCCACTCACAGGATGAGTGGCGCTGCCCAATACTGTCACTATGGCGGTGTGTCCACTCACAGGATGAGTGGCGCTGCCCAATACTGTCACTATGGCGGTGTGTCCACTCACAGGATGAGTGGCGCTGCCCAATACTGTCACTATGGCGGTGTGTCCACTCACAGGATGAGTGGCGCTGCCCAATACTGTCACTATGGCGGTGTGTCCACTCACAGGATGAGTGGCGCTGCCCAATACTGTCACTATGGCGGTGTGTCCACTCACAGGATGAGTGGCGCTGCCCAATACTGTCACTATGGCGGTGTGTCCACTCACAGGATGAGTGGCGCTGCCCAATACTGTCACTATGGCGGTGTGTCCACTCACAGGATGAGTGGCGCTGCCCAATACTGTCACTATGGCGGTGTGTCCACTCACAGGATGAGTGGCGCTGCCCAATACTGTCACTATGGCGGTGTGTCCACTCACAGGATGAGTGGCGCTGCCCAATACTGTCACTATGGCGGTGTGTCCACTCACAGGATGAGTGGCGCTGCCCAATACTGTCACTATGGCGGTGTGTCCACTCACAGGATGAGTGGCGCTGCCCAATACTGTCACTATGGCGGTGTGTCCACTCACAGGATGAGTGGCGCTGCCCAATACTGTCACTATGGCGGTGTGTCCACTCACGGGATGAGTGGCGCTGCCCAATACTGTCACTATGGCGGTGTGTCCACTCACGGGATGAGTGGCGTTGCCCAATACTGTCACTATGGTGGTGTGTCCACTCACGGGATGAGTGGCGCTGCCCAATACTATCACTATGGCGGTGTGTCCACTCACGGGATGAGTGACGCTGCCCAATACTGTCACTATGGCGGTGTGTCCACTCACAGGATGAGTGGCGCTGCCCAATACTGTCACTATGGTGGTGTGTCCACTCACAGGATGAGTGGCGCTGCCCAATACTGTCACTATGGCGGTGTGTCCACTCACAGGATGAGTGGCGCTGCCCAATACTGTCACTATGGCGGTGTGTCCACTCACAGGATGAGCGGCGCTGCCCAATACTGTCACTATGGCGGTGTGTCCACTCACAGGATGAGTGACGCTGCCCAATACTGTCACTATGGCGGTGTGTCCACTCACAGGATGAGTGACGCTGCCCAATACTGTCACTATGGCGGTGTGTCCACTCACAGGATGAGTGACGCTGCCCAATACTGTCACTATGGCGGTGTGTCCACTCACAGGATGAGTGGCGCTGCCCAATACTGTCACTATGGCGGTGTGTCCACTCACAGGATGAGTGGCGCTGCCCAATACTGTCACTATGGCGGTGTGTCCACTCACAGGATGAGTGGCGCTGCCCAATACTGTCACTATGGCGGTGTGTCCACTCACAGGATGAGTGGCGCTGCCCAATACTGTCACTATGGCGGTGTGTCCACTCACAGGATGAGTGACGCTGCCCAATACTGTCACTATGGCGGTGTGTCCACTCACAGGATGAGTGGCGCTGCCCAATACTGTCACTATGGCGGTGTGTCCACTCACAGGATGAGTGGCGTTGCCCAATACTGTCACTATGGTGGTGTGTCCACTCACGGGATGAGTGGCGCTGCCCAATACTGTCACTATGGCGGTGTGTCCACTCACAGGATGAGTGGCGCTGCCCAATACTGTCACTTCCCGGGGCAAAATTTAAAAAAATACTATAACGCCATATGTGTCTTGACAACAGAACAGACAACGGCGCCATATGTGGCTTGACAACAGAACAGACAACGTCGCCATATGTGGCTTGACAACAGAACAGACAACGTCGCCATATGTGGCTTGACAACAGAACAGACAACGGCGCCATATGTGGCTTGACAACAGAACAGACAACGGCGCCATATGTGGCTTGACAACAGAACAGACAACGGCGCCATATGTGGCTTGACAACAGAACAGACAACGGCGCCATATGTGGCTTGACAACAGAACAGACAACGTCGCCATATGTGGCTTGACAACAGAACAGACAACGGCGCCATACGTGGCTTGACAACAGAACAGACAACGGCGCCATACGTGGCTTGACTGGGGGAAGAGACAGGGAGGCCAGAGGGAGGAGGTCCGTGAGGCCAGCTGGTGCAGTGGTAGGGTCAGGCAGACACTGCAGCAGAGGATCAATGAGCCAGCTACACACAGACGGCAGTAATGCTGCCGACTCTAACTCTCGGTAAACAATGTGTTGGGAACAACTGAACTAAAAATTACACCTTTATAGTAGAGGAAAATCCGCTCTTTCCTGCAGTAACTGACAAGGGACGCAAGGAACGCCGACCCGTCGTGTGGTCAAGCCGTCGCTGTCCCAACCCTCCACGTGCATGGATACTTGGAAGACATGAGTCTTACTACTCTACACTTCGAGGACGACCTGACTGCTCGAGGCTAACCCTCAAGTGGAGCCTTGCCCCGACATGTCCCTCATGGCGCAGCGGTAACACACCTAGCTGCCCGCGGTTAACGACCAACTTGGTCCTGGGTTCGTATCCTGGCCAGGGAGGGTTGGCTAGGCAAGAAGTTGGCTACCCTCCTGTGTGCTCCTGTACCCACCTGTGTGCTCCTGTACCCGCCTGTGTGCTCCTGTACCCACCTGTGTGCTCCTGTACCCACCTGTGTGCTCCTGTACCCGCCTGTGTGCTCCTGTACCCTCCTGTGTGCTCCTGTACCCACCTGTGTGCTCCTGTACCCGCCTGTGTGCTCCTGTACCCACCTGTGTGCTCCTGTACCCACCTGTGTGCTCCTGTACCCGCCTGTGTGCTCCTGTACCCTCCTGTGTGCTCCTGTACCCACCTGTGTGCTCCTGTACCCACCTGTGTGCTCCTGTACCCACCTGTGTGCTCCTGTACCCACCTGTCTGCTCCTGTACCCACCTGTGTGCTCCTGTACCCACCTGTGTGCTCCTGTACCCACCTGTGTGCTCCTGTACCCACCTGTGTGCTCCTGTACCCACCTGTGTGCTCCTGTACCCTCCTGTGTGTCAGAAACAGCAGGACCTGGCAGCAAGAGCTGCTGTTTCCAAGACAACTTCAGTACGCAGTCTGCCGTATGCAAATTAGCGGTAATTGCAAGCAGAGTTGGTTGGAAAATGGTACAATCTTATGGTGAGGTGGTGAAAGGGCCACTAAGCCGGCTGGGGAAGGGACCAGCAAGCCGGCTGGGGAAGGGACCAGCAAGCCAGCTGGGGAAGGGACCAGCAAGCCGGCTGGGAAGGGACCAGCAAGCCGGCTGGGAAGGGACCAGCAAGCCGGCTGGGGAAGGGACCAGCAAGCCAGCTGGGAAGGGACCAGCAAGCCAGCTGGGAAGGGACCAGCAAGCCAGCTGGGGAAGGGACCAGCAAGCCAGCTGGGGAAGGGACCAGCAAGCCAGCTGGGGAAGGGACCAGCAAGCCGGCTGGGGAAGGGACCAGCAAGCCAGCTGGGAAGGGACCAGCAAGCCGGCTGGGGAAGGGACCAGCAAGCCGGCTGGGGAAGGGACCAGCAAGCCGGCTGGGAAGGGACCAGCAAGCCGGCTGGGGAAGGGACCAGCAAGCCAGCTGGGAAGGGACCAGCAAGCCAGCTGGGGAAGGGACCAGCAAGCCGGCTGGGAAGGGACCAGCAAGCCAGCTGGGGAAGGGACCAGCAAGCCGGCTGGGAAGGGACCAGCAAGCCGGCTGGGGAAGGGACCAGCAAGCCAGCTGGGGAAGGGACCAGCAAGCCGGCTGGGGAAGGGACCAGCAAGCCGGCTGGGGAAGGGACCAGCAAGCCGGCTGGGGAAGGGACCAGCAAGCCAGCTGGGGAAGGGACCAGCAAGCCAGCTGGGGAAGGGACCAGCAAGCCGGCTGGGGAAGGGACCAGCAAGCCAGCTTGGGAAGGGACCAGCAAGCCAGCTGGGGAAGGGACCAGCAAGCCGGCTGGGGAAGGGACCAGCAAGCCGGCTGGGGAAGGGACCAGCAAGCCGGCTGGGGAAGGAACACAGCGAGCCATCCTATCCTAACACAATTAATCACTGGGAGTGACGGCCCAGAAACTGAAAGCCTTGGAGTCTCTGCGGAGGGTTACGTTACCTGAGGCTTGGTTGGGTCAGGTGGGCTTAGGTAACGCTTGGCTTGGTTGGGTCAGGTGGGCTTAGGTAACGCTTGGCTTGGTTGGGTCAGGTGGGCTTAGGTAACGCTTGGCTTGGTTGGGTCAGGTGGGCTTAGGTAACGCTTGGCTTGGTTGGGTCAGGTGGGCTTAGGTAACGCTTGGCTTGGTTGGGTCAGGTGGGCTTAGGTAACGCTTGGCTTGGTTGGGTCAGGTGGGCTTAGGTAACGCTTGGCTTGGTTGGGTCAGGTGGGCTTAGGTAACGCTTGGCTTGGTTGGGTCAGGTGGGCTTAGGTAACGCTTGGCTTGGTTGGGTCAGGTGGGCTTAGGTAACGCTTGGCTTGGTTGGGTCAGGTGGGCTTAGGTAACGCTTGGCTTGGTTGGGTCAAATTGGATCTCATTCACGCAGTAATCAAAAGTTTACAGTACTTATTTTCTGGGGTTAAGCTGCAGCTCTTGGGTCCCTCCTCTCGGTATTTAGTCGGCACGTGTACAATTTTCAGAGGTTTTCGTGCTCTGATGTACGTGTTTTGCAAGCCTGTTGGCGGAGTATGTCTCCGCAGCAGCCTATTTAATGCGTTTCATATACGTTTTCATTGTCAGAGTATTCGTTACTCTGACAATGAGAAATAGTCTTTCAACTGGTTCTGTGCCTCGTGTGGATTTATGGTTTTAACTCGCGTAATGTTGTGCGTGCCACATCTGTCTTTGTCTATCCTGAAAATTCCCGAGAATTTGTATGTGGAAATCATGTCTCATCTGTGGCTTCCAGTGACACGAGATACTATGGTTATTTATTACGAAGGAAGCCTAGGGTCTTTCTCCAGCTCAGGTCCGCTATAAAGACCACACAGCTCCAGATATTTGACACAGGTGTAAGGTCTTGAACTCCTTATACATGTTTCTAAAGACAGTCCTGCATACTGTCAGAAAAAAACCGACTTCCTTTAATAATCTTTAATACAATATGCAGTTAATATTGCCGCTCTTCTTGTACTAACAAACTATCCCAACGTATTGTCTTTAATCATACCAAAAATATAAGACCTGCGGCATTTCAAGGAGAAAAACGAGAAAATATTACCACCTCCCCAGAAAATACGCCATTAAATATCCACCAATAACTTAAAACACCAGTCTAGGCATTGGAATCAATCAAAAAAAAGTATTCTCTATGACTGGATTAAATAAAATAATAAATAAAATCAACGCCTCCCTTCCTACCTTTGTCCATAAATGGACCGAAAATTGAACCGGTTTTTAGTGGCGTCACTTGACCGGGGAAGGAGAGAGGGACGCCATTGTGAGTTTATATGCAGGCTCCAGGGAGGACGCGCCTCAGACAGCACCGTCAATACTCACAACCATGAGTCGTTCATCTACCGCCTCAACCTCATCATTACGGGAGCACCTCATGTCAGGCTTGTTGAAATATTATTATTTTATTATTAACATCTTTATTGACAAAATTAATTACAATTTTGCCTAATCTGAGGATTTTGATAGTCTTATTAAAGTGAGGATAATGCTACTATTCACTGTCACGCAGGACAGAGGGTCATACATAAGACAATAGGTCTAAACTGTAGGCTGAAGCACATATATATCATGGTTACAATCAATGTTTTAATGTATGGATATGTGAAAACAACTTTCTATTGTGCACTGCCACACAAGGGCAGGGATGGGTTCATAAGTGATGCAGCTTAGAAGTAATATAAATAAAAATTGTTCTTCATTCTTTAAGATGGACAAGCAAATTTTGGATAAATTGTTAGGATGTCGTCCAGAACACCTGAGTCAATAAAATAGTTACACAGTTGGTGGTACAATAGGCCAGGAGGTCTAAAGTCTTTTACGGTTTCACATTCAACAATATAGTGTTCTAGTGAATGCATTAAAGGTTTATCACAGAGTTTACAATCTGAGTATTCTGGTAGTTTATTACAGGGCCTCTTAATATTAGTAAAACAAGTCGTCCATGAGGCGGGCGAACACAAAGCCTCATAATAATTTAAATAATTAATATCATATAATATCTGATATTAGGATGTTATTGTATCAGTCACAATGTTTACTCCCGGCAGATGGTCTGTGGGAACGTGGAGACATTAGCAGCAACTGCTTGGTGCGTGAGCACGTGACTACGAGTCTGGCCAGCCACCCCAAGTGTTCTACGTGTTCTGTACCTGCATGTTGAAGCCTTCTAGTCAGATAAGGCTTTTGTTTGAATTGCATTAATCCAAGTAGAATAACCTATTAACACTTAATATAAATTTTCCTGTCAGTCGATAACTTTCCATTGATAGGCTATAATTAATACCCCCCCCCCCAACTTGTGTGAGAAACTTACTTGCAGGAGAATTTAATACCATACAGTCAACTCAATTAGACACACAGTCCACTACCGAAATAAATAAATTAACGGAAAAAATTATTAATTATAAATTAGAATTCATTAACAAAATCCCACGAGTCAGAAGTCGCCACACACACACTCATCTGATGATACACGTGTCATTTGGGCTTCGGGAGACATTCAGTGTGATATCACAACCTCTCCTCTTACAAAGAACGTCGCTTTTCGATCGTAGGCGTTACATAAGGCCAAAAATCGTCGTACTAGAACATGTAAGCGGCTGGCGATAGTGACGTACTGTCCCGTTTTCTGTTTTAGGTCCTCTGGTAGGTTAGGAGAGGACACTTTAAATTGACCGTTTTCTTGGTGTTGGGAAATATTTTTTGACGTCCCACCTTGCCACGTTTCTTGACGTCACATGGTGGGCCACGTTACATGGTGGGCCACGTCACATGGTCGGGCACCTCACATGGTGGGCCACGTTACATGGTGGGCCACGTCACATGGTGGGCCACGTCACATGGTGGGCCACGTTACATGGTGGGCCACGTCACATGGTGGGCCACGTTACATGGTGGGCCACGTCACATGGTGGGCCACGTTACATGGTGGGCCACGTCACATGGTCGGGCACCTCACATGGTGGGCCACCTCACATGGTGGGCCACGTTACATGGTGGGCCACGTCACATGGTGGGCCACGACACATGGTGGGGCCACGACACATGGTGGGCCACGACACATGGTGGGCCACGACACATGGTGGGCCACGACACATGGTGGGCCACGACACATGGTGGGCAAGGGGATGAGGGAAGGTGGGCTACTCCAACACACACACAAGATCAATTTAAAAAGAATACATTTATACAACACTTAAATTTATATATTTTTCAAAACATATTTTTATAATTTGTGAACACTGCTCCCTTAAAAGCTCATAATATCAGGATCCTGCATCTTGGGAGAATTTTTCTAATTAAGAGGTTCTCTCCCCAGAGGTACTTAGGGGCTCGAAATTACGACCCACTCTAGGATCGTAACTTTAAAAAAAAAGTCTCAAACTCTATTAGCAAGAATACAATCCGGTAGTGATTCAGGCGGGGGTGACGTTTGGGCTGTGGGAGGCCAGAGGTGAGGCGACACAGTTGGACTTGTGGGGACACAGTTGGACTTGTGGGAACACAGTTGGACTTGTGGGGACGTGCAGCCGGCCCCTGGTGTTAGGGGTCGTCACCCACCACCAGTGGTGAGGTCCCCTGCCTGTTGGACGAGGTGCTGGAACATTTACTGCCTCTCCGCAATTCTGGAAGCATTTCCGACTCCATTTCCCACCAAAATGTGGCCGATTCCACTCAATGAAGGTCCCACGCCCACCGCCATTTGCCACTATTCTCTTATTTTCTCGTATTTCAACAAAAAATTGATCTCCTTCCAATATCGGTGCTTTCAGGAGCCACGGACGGCTCGCCGCTTTCTCCACGGTCGAGTGGTCAACTTTCACCACGGTGAGTGCAAGACACTACAGCGTGAATTAAATATAATAAAAAATATATCTACAATTGATTGATTGATAAAGATTAAACCACCCCAGAGGTGGCACGGGCATGAATAGCCCGTAAGTGGAAGCTGTTTGAAGCCATTACCAATACCAGTAACTGGTAATGTAGATCTGTGCGTGACTGGGGTCTGGATAGTAGGACGGTCTGACGTATTGTCTAAAGGGGAAGCTGCTGCATCACAGAGAGTAGAGCCAGGGCTCAACCCAACAAGGGCGAGGATTTTTGTATAGCTGGGAGTCAATCACACCGCACGAAGCACTAGATGAGGGGCGCGGGGGTGCCAAGAGGGCCGAGCAGCAGCCACAAGTCCTTGTGTGTTCTTACAGCATCACTATCTCAGGGGCCTTCAGGGCTCTATTTTGTCCTGTTCTTCGGTGTCTCGTTTAGGCTTCGTGTGTGTACCTGGGTGTCCTCGGGCGACGGTGTAGGGTATCGTGGGAGATCCTCTATGTGGGAGATTTCTCTGCGTAGGTCGATGGTGATCGCCTGGCCATTTCTGAAAACGGTGTATCTATCGACCTGTGGTTGTGTCTAACATGCCAGGGGCATCGTGGCCCTCAAACATGGGCGTATGTACCCGATGACACGTCGAGACTGCATCTTCGGAGCCACACTCAGCTACGCCGGGGAGGTCTTTGTCGTTCACATCCTCGTCTGAAGATGCGTAGTGTGTCGTCGCCCGGTGTCGCCAGTATTCCTACTTTCTTTCTGTTGTCTACCGCTGTTAGCGTCCGTCTGGGTGTCCTTAGTTGTCGTCGTCCGTGGAGCGTTCGTCTGGGTGTCCACAGTTGTTGTCGTCAGTCGTGGGACTTGGGTCTGGGTGTCCTCAGTTGTCGTCGTCAGTCGTGGGACTTCGGTCTGGGTGTCCACAATTCCATACTAGTCACTGGTGCCGGTACAAGCACAATACCATTTGCTTCCAGAAGCCCGTTCACTGTTCTGAGGAACAAGTTGTGATCCTGTTTGACAACTTCGTCCATATAGGCAGTGATGACCTGGATGTGCAACCCGTTCTCGCACTTTCGTATAGTCAATATTGACTTATTAAATACGTGCATATGTGACATACTAAACATACTAGTTTACCTTGAAAAGCTTCATAGAAAACACCGACCTTACCTAACCTTCTTAGTATGTTAAGATAAGCATCTTATTGCTTCGTAATTACAATTATTACTTAACCTATACCTATAATAGGTATACCTATACCTATAATAGGTTAAGTAATAATTGTAATTATACCTATACCTATAATAGGTATACCTATACCTGTAATAGGTTAAGTAATAATTGTAATTACGAAGCAATAAGATGCTTATCTTAACATACTAAGAAGGTTAGGTAAGGTCGGTGTTTTCTATGAAGCTTTTCAAGGTAAACTAGTATGTTTAGTATGTCACATATGCACGTATTTAATAAGTCAATATTGACTGTAAAAAATGCGAGAACGGGTTGGTTCACAAGTATCGTTTTCCCGCCAGTGATTTCTCTGGGTGAGAGGTTCGCCTCCAGTAGCGGGACCCGGCGTTCCGGATCCAGGATCTACTGTAGGACCGGTTTTGTTGCCACGATTACCGCGACCTCGTTACCATGGGACGTCAACTGGTCCCGCTGATGTTGCCGCGTCAATGGCGGCTGCAATTTCGCGCTTGTAGACCCCGAGGAGTCGCACCTTCACCTTGTATGTCATGTTCTTTCGCAACGTCTCAACAGCTGGTAGTGTGGGAGTGTCTGGAGAGTTTAGAGTGGTTTGTCGTGTGTGGGAACACAGCTTGCCGCCAGGTGTGTGTGTGGCAACACAGCTTACTGGCAGGTGTGTGTGAGGGAATACAGCTTGTCGGCAGGTGTGTGTGAGGGAACACAGCACGCCAGCAGGAGAGGAGAGGTGGACATGTTCCGGCAGTAGTGATCCCAGTGCTGTGTGTGGTGGGGGGGCTGGTGTCCCCCCCCGCGAGGCAAAGGAGCGCTTCCTGTGCTGCACGAGGCTCGCACCTCACTCTTATTCCCACCAATTACTACCCTGCTTCATTAAGAAGCACTTGTTCCCTACGCCTGAGGGCAAACATTGATCACTCGAGTGTAAACACGAGTCTACGACCCCCGAGCCAAGGGGGCACTTAAGATGCAAGCGTCACGGGTCGTACAGTGACAGGTCGTACAGTGCCTGGCCTCACGACCGTCACGGGTCGTACAGTGCCTGGCCACACGACCGTCACGGGTCGTACAGTGTCTGGCTACACGACCGTCACGGGTCGTACAGTGCCTGGCCTCACGACCGTCACGGGTCGTACAGTGCCTGGCCACACGACCGTCACGGGTCGTACAGTGCCTGGCCACACGACCGTCACGGGTCGTACAGTGCCTGGCCACACAACCGTCACGGGTCGTACAGTGACTCACCACACGACCGTCACGGGTCGTACAATGACTCACCACACGAAGATGTATAATGAATGTATAAACACACAAATATTTAGCTAGACCTTAAGAGCACGTACGACTACAGACCTCTCAAGGCCTTTTAATATATAGAACTACAGTGGAGTCCAATTAAGACAATGTAATCCAACGTCTTGGAACAATAACGGTTACATCATATGGAACAAAAAAATGGAAATGAACAAAAGGAACACCGAGTATGTGAACCCTGAGTTTGTGTAGAGGGAAAACTAGAGTTGTACCATGAACCAACGACGTGTGGGACAATGGTACACGGTTGTACCAAGCGGACCGTCAGTTTCAAACGAGTTGACGACCTCGTCAGCCTCAATAATATTAAACAACTATAACGTCATTAACCATCTATATATTACCTAACTACCTGCCGTCCTTCCATAACTATTCCCCCATTTGTCGGGCTCGTTACTACCAACGCGTCGTACTCTCTCAACTAACCAATTAGGTTCGAGGTGCCACACCTTCCCCTTACCCCCCCCCCCCTCTCAACACCGTCAGTTGAGTTGCTGTTATAAACATGAAACAATTACCTCGGTGAAGACTCGTTACTGTTGAGGGCCGGCCGCCTGCCCACCAGGGGTACCACACCAGGCCCTTCCACTTGCCTTAATACGCCTGTGATAGAGACATATCTGGTAGCTTTCTCAACACCAGGATGTGGAATACACCAGGTGTCAACTTTGTGAACGTGTCCAATACATCATGTGTCAACTTTGTGAAAGTATCCAATACACCATGTGTCAACTTTGTGAAAGTATCCAATACACCATGTGTCAACTTTGTGAAAGTATCCAATACACCATGTGTCAACTTTGTGAAAGTGTTGAAGACATCATGTGTCAACTTTAAGAAAATGTGGAATACACCATGTGTCAACTTTGTGAAAGTGTCGAATACACAATGGGTCAACTTTGTGTAAGAGAAAATAGCACTCCCTTGAACATAATATTATAGAATGTCCCATATTGACTGACTTCGCCCTCCTGGGCTAAGTTATGCTGAACTCTGTAACTACTATATAAGTACTGGAACACTTGATGGTAAATTGGACTTGTACCCCAAGAGTGACTATGTAATACATCTGTTATACAATATATTGTACCTATACAATATGTAATATATCTGTTATACAATATATTGTACCTATACAATATGTAATATATCTGTTATACAATATATTGTACCTATACAATATGTAATACATCTGTTATACAATATATTGTACCTATACAATATGTAATATATCTGTTATACAATATATTGTACCTATACAATATGTAATATATCTGTTATACAATATATTGTACCTATACAATATGTAATATATCTGTTATACAATATATTGTACCTATACAATATGTAATATATCTGTTATACAATATATTGTACCTATACAATATGTAATACATCTGTTATACAATATATTGTACCTATACAATATGTAATACATCTGTTATACAATATATTGTACCTATACAATATGTAATATATCTGTTATACAATATATTGTACCTATACAATATGTAATATATCTGTTATACAATATATTGTACCTATACAATATGTAATATATCTGTTATACAATATATTGTACCTATACAATATGTAATATATCTGTTATACAACGTATGTATATATAACCTAAGCTTGTAAAAGCATCTTAATGACCTTCAGTGGTAAATGTTTAATATCAAATTAGTTTATATATAAGCTATCTTACCCTGTCAAAGTAGGAGAGACATTGGTTATCTTGAGGTTATCTTGAGATGATTTCGGGGCTTTAGTGTCCCCGCGGCCCGGTCCTCGACCAGGCCTCCACCCCCAGGAAGCAGCCCATGACAGCTGACTAACACCCAGGTACCTATTTTACTGCTAGGTAACAGGGGCATAGGGTGAAAGAAACTCTGCCCATTGTTTCTCGCCGGCGCCCGGGATCGAACCCGGGACCACAGGATCACAAGTCCAGTGTGCTGTCCGCTCGGCCGACCGGCTCCCTTGGTGTATATAATTGCATTTCTCCTTTGTTAACGCACATTAATGATGCTATGTAAAAACACACTTCGAACGCTGTTTATGTAGGACAGACGTAAATCTGTGTGTTTATGTCTGTAGGTTAACTTAGCATTTTAGAAGCACTACAATCACCTTTTAGGGCAGGGTTCTAAATGGGTTCTCCCCTAGGTGTCCTGTTTGCGAACTTCTACATGGGTACCATCGAGCAAAAAGTCTTAGTCGACATGAACTTGAAACCGGCCATATACTGCAGGTATGTTGACGACATTTTTACACAGGTACCTGATGTCAGACATCTGCAGGAGCTGAAGGAGGCATTTGAGCAGAGTTCCGTGCTGCGTTTCACTTACGAGACGGAAAAGGATGGGAAGCTGCCTTTTCTAGATGTAACAGTCATGGAAAAGGAGCGGAGGCTTCCACACTGCAGTCTACACTAAGGAAACAAACATAGGAATGTGCCTAAATGCCAACAGCGACTGCCCTGACAGGTACAAGAGGAGTGTTGTTAACGCTTATGTCGACCGTGCTCTCAGCCACAGCTCAGGATGGAAGCAAGTCGACGAAGAACTCTGTAGGGTAAGGCAGGTCCTAGTCAACAACGGCTTCTCCAATGGTTTCGTTGAAGACATCATAAGAAGGAAAGTGAAACGCCATGCAACCTCTGAAGAGACAACTAACACAACACCTATACCCCCTATTAGACTATTTTACAGGAACTTCTTTTCCACAGCTCATAAAACGGAGGAAAGGGTCCTGAAAGATATTGTTAATAGAAACGTTATCCCTACAGACAAAAATCAGAGGATACAATTGACGATCTACTATAAAACCAAGAAAACGGCCAGCCTACTCATGAGAAACTCTCCAGACACAAAGCAGAACGTTTTAAAAGAGACCAACGTCGTTTATGCCTTCAAATGCCCTCTTGGGGACTGTAAGCCTCAAAGAACTCAGTATATAGGCAAGACAACAACATCTCTTTCCAGGCGATTATCGATGCATAAGCAACAGGGCTCCATTAAGGAACATATAATCTCTTCCCACAACCAAACCATCACCAGAGAAATCTTAACAAACAACACAGAAATCATCGATAGATACAGCGATAGCAGGCGGCTTGACATCTGCGAGGCACTACACATCAAGAAGTTAACACCAGCAATCAACAGCCAATTAATGCACAACTATATTCTACCCACTTCAAGACTCCGCTCCAATATAGAAGCTTCAAGAAATATGGGCCAATAGGCCCTTTGCAGTTACTTCCATTCTTACCTTCAATACCCATTGTTTCGTGTTCTGGATTGTGTTGAGAGTTTGTTTTCACCTCATCCAAAACTGTTGTAACATATCACCTCACGCAAATGCAGGTATAAAAAAAAAAAATCGAAGATGTTTAAGCTCTGTTCAGTTAGAGTTGTGTGTGTGTGTGTAAACTAAAGTCTTTGAAAATGTAATAAGTTTTACGAAACGAGCTCAAGTGTCACGTCAGACTCGAAATAAAAATGAATTTTGGAGAATTGATTTTTCAATTACCATCAAAAGTGAAAAGAAACATAAGAAAGATCGAGAAAATTCGTGTTAGAATTATTAATCTTACTTTTTCGGTCATATTTATATATATATATATATATATATATATATATATATATATATATATATATATATATATATATATATATATATATATATATATACATATATATATATATATATATATATATATATATATATATATATATATACATATATATATATATATATATATATATATATATATACATACACACATATACGTATACAACACATGATATACAGTCATACATATGGCGTGAAGTACAACACAGTCCCACTTCAAAACAGTTTGTAAATATTCTCATGTCTTGGAGGAGAGAGTAAGCTCCTTAAGCTATACATTAAATATTCAAGACTTGCATTATTCTCTCTAGCTGTCTTGCAAGACACTTTGCATACAAGGAACACAGCGGACAAAGAATTAATTTCGCCGTCGGCAACACATTTTTTTCTCTTTATTTTCATATAAAGAAAACTTTTTAATCTGTCACATAAAGAAAACGTTCTACTCTTTCATACAGAGAAAGCGTTCTACTGTGTCACGTAAAGAAAACGTTCAACTGTCACGTAAAGAAAACGTTCAACTGTCACGTAAAGAAAACGTTCAACTGTCACGTTAAGAAAACGTTCTACTGACACGTTAAGAAAACGTTCTACTGTCACGTTAAGAAAACGTTCTACTGACACGTTAAGAAAACGTTCTACTGTCACGTTAAGAAAACTCCAAGTTGATGACAGATTATTATTAGCTAACGTTTTACTCTTGCTGGGGCAACATTATGGAGAAGTTAAAGTGTTGTCACATCTTGGGGCTCCTCTGCCACTAACATCTTACAAGGAAGACGCTGATTACTCACTATACTCCATCCTATCCTAATCCCTTATACCCCCACATACCCATTCCAAGTGCTCTATTGTACTCTCCTAGTTGTACTTGTGCTTATCTTTATCTACCCCTGTCAATTCCTCTGAGAATTTGTAGCTAGTGATCATGTCTCCTCTCACTCTTCTGTCTTCCAGTGTCGTAAGGTGCATTTCCCGCAGCCTTTCCTCGTAACTCATGCCTCTTAGTTCTGGGACTAGTCTAGTAGCATACCTTTGGACTTTTTCCAGCTTCGTCTTGTGCTTGACAAGGTACGGGCTCCATGCTGGGGCCGCATACTCCAGGATTGGTCTTACATATGTGGTGTACAAGATTCTGAATGATTCCTTACACAGGTTCCTGAACGCCGTTCTGATGTTAGCCAGCCTCGCATATGCCGCAGACGTTATTCTCTTTATGTGGGCTTCAGGAGACAGGTTTGGTGTGATATCAACTCCAAGATCTTTCTCTCTGTTTCATGAAGGACTTCATCTCCTATTCTGCATCCTGTGTCTGGCCTCCTGTTTCCACTGCCTAATTTCATTACCTTACACTTACTCGGGTTGAACTTTAGTAGCCATTTGTTGGAAATGGCCATTAGCAAAATGGCTTGGTGCTTTCTACTGATAATTACTGCTTTATCTTGCTAATTATCTTACCTTACATATGGATTTGAGAACACAATTGTGAATATAATTGACAAGTGACCTTTCCAAATATGCTTACCCATCAGGCCGTGACCGGGCCGAATCTGTCATCTATCCGGCTTCCACGACGTCATCACTAAGTATAAAATATACATAATCAGGAAATAAATCTATTTCCTGGATATTATAAAAAAAAAGATCTATTTTCAATACCGTATTTCCTCGTGAAATACGACCATAGAGGCGTTGCCTTTGAAATTGAAATTGAAATAAGTTTATTGAGGTAAAATACACACAAAGGGATGAGGTAGCTCAAGCTATTCTCACCCCATAGGCGTTGCCTGGAGGTCAAATGGCAGAAGAATGTTGTCGACGATGTTCTTAATGTGCAAGTGTAGGCGGGAGGAATATTTAGGGATGAGGAAAACTCTGAGGAATATTTAGAGGGAAACTTAAGCACCTTGAAGCAAGATATAACTTGATCTCTAAATGAGATGTCGTGGAAACCTGTTTTGAACCAAATTCGAACATTACATGGAACAGAAAGGGTTTCCAAACCAGTAAGTGATTGAAACGCGTTTGAGCAGAACCAACCCAGTGGAATATGGCAGTAATGGAAGGGGGGGGGGGGGTGTTTCGACCGCCTTACGACCCCCCGCCCCCCGACCCCCCTTAAGTGATTGGATGCCATGAAAATGTCAGGAAACGCCACCTAGACAATCAAGAAATTTCCTCCTGGGAAAATCAAAGGGACAAAAAAAAAATTGTTATATTAAATAAATCATTTTTCCAAGTGTCTTTTTGCTTTTAAAAGATGCGCAGCTGCTTGTCACATCAACTGTATTAATTATTGTCCAATGACTGTTGACATCAATGTTATGAGCACTGTGTCCCTTGACGTCACAGTGAGTGTCCGTGCCCCTTGACGTCACAGTGAGTGTCCGTGTCCCCTGACGTCACAGTGAGTGTCCGTGCCCCTTGACGTCACAGTGAGTGTCCGTGTCCCTTGACGTCACAGTGAGTGTCCGTGCCCCTTGACGTCACAGTAAGTGTCCGTGTCCCTTGACGTCACAGTGAGTGTCCGTGCCCCTTGACGTCACAGTGAGTGTCCGTGCCCCTTGACGTCACAGTGAGTGTCCGTGCCCCTTGACGTCACAGTGAGTGTCCGTGCCCCTTGACGTCACAGTGTCAGTGCCCCTTGACGTCACAGTGAGTGTCCGTGCCCCTTGACGTCACAGTGAGTGTCCGTGTCCCTTGACGTCACAGTGAGTGTCCGTGCCCCTTGACGTCACAGTGAGTGTCCGTGCCCCTTGACGTCACAGTGAGTGTCCGTGCCCCTTGACGTCACAGTGTCCGTGCCCCTTGACGTCACAGTGAGTGTCAGTGCCCCTTGACGTCACAGTGAGTGTCCGTGCCCCTTGACGTCACAGTGAGTGTCCGTGTCCCCTGACGTCACAGTGAGTGTCAGTGCCCCTTGACGTCACAGTGAGTGTCCGTGCCCCTTGACGTCACAGTGAGTGTCCGTGCCCCTTGACGTCACAGTGAGTGTCCGTGCCCCTTGACGTCACAGTGAGTGTCCGTGTCCCTTGACGTCACAGTGAGTGTCCGTGCCCCTTGACGTCACAGTGAGTGTCCGTGTCCCCTGACGTCACAGTGAGTGTCCGTGCCCCTTGACGTCACAGTGAGTGTCCGTGCCCCTTGACGTCACAGTGAGTGTCCGTGCCCCTTGACGTCACAGTGAGTGTCCGTGCCCCTTGACGTCACAGTGAGTGTCCGTGTCCCTTGACGTCACAGTGAGTGTCCGTGCCCCTTGACGTCACAGTGAGTGAAGTCAAGGGGGCACCCCCTGCGGGTACCAGGGGAACACCACGACCCAAGAGTCCAAGATAGCAGGTCCCAATGATGTAGAGGAACCCCAAGATAGCAGGTCCTAATGGTGACGAGGGACCCCAAGACAGCAGGTCCCAATGATGTAGAGGAATCCCAAGATAGCAGGTCCTAATGGTAACGAGGGACCCCAAGATAGCAGGTCCCAATGGTGTCGAGGGACCCCAAGATAGCAGGTCCCATTGATGTCGAGGGACCACTAGATAGCAGGTCCCAATGGTGTCGAGGGACCCGTAGAGCGTAAATGATATATGGTGGAGGTGATCTCGGAGATTACCAGGGAGGTTATCTCTGAACTGCGGGGTTCCAGTAGATTATATAACTTATACATGACAATATTGATCTTGCTGACATAACCCATATATAAACACGTGACCTTAACCATGTTGACGGCTGACGCAGGAGAAGCAGCACACCAGAGAGTCAGCCAGTAATCTAAGACGCTGTCACCTGGGCTAACCATCTTGCTAACTACTGCACAGTTGACGGCAAGGCACAGTACCGTGGGTGACAATTCGACCTGCGAGTCACACTTCAGGGTATGAAAAGGACACGTTTCGGTCCGTCCTGGACTTAATAATTCAGTCCAGAATGGACTGAAACGTCGCTTTCTTTATTTTCAGCTGTGTGGGTTTGGTGTCTAATTGCATAGTTAGTCCTTGTCTCCTAAACTTGTGCAACTTTGAGAGTTTGAATCGTTTTGAGAGGATATATGGTAGCGGGTTTACCATTGTTAGTGCTGAGAGGAGGTAGTTACCTTGGTGAGTGGCAAACTGGAGGTAAGGGGGGAAAATTAGGTCATTGCTCGCCCTTAACCACCTCGTTCATCTGCCTTGAGAAGGCTTTATTGGTCGTTACCTCCTCCCACAATGGCTAATTTTCATCATCTCTGGAACGCACTGCTCCCCTTGTCTCTCTCTCTCTTTGGCTGGCTCCTTGTCCCTCGAGGGGGGGGGGGAGGTCCTTCTGGCCCTGTGCAGCCATCTTGGCCCTTGGAGCACGACCCATTGATAATTGCAGCCGGGTAGTCGGGTGGGTCCTTCAAACAAGCCGCCGTTTAAGGTGTGGCTTGTTAGATGGCCTGGGGCTATCTACTTAGTGGGCGGGGTTTAGCGCCTAGGTTCGCAATAAATACCCAGGGAACTGTACAGTCGAGAGTAGAGCAGATCAGAGGACAGCATAGCACAGCAGAACATCAGCTGCCAGCAGCCGAGACAGGCTGTCAGCCGGACGGGGGGACTGCCTGTCAACTTGCCCCTTGACCCCCTCCCCCCCCCCCTCTCTCTCTATTCAATTCAGGCAGTCCTTGGTGAGTGAACGTGAAGGTGATTTAGTTCGTGTTTACTAAGGTGTTGTGTGATTATCAGAGGCAGACAGCTGTAATGGTCTCAAAGTCTTGACTGGTGACTCCCATTGTTTATCTGGACATACTGAACCTTCTGTTTGGAGGCTTCAATTATGATATTTACCATGTTAAATATAATTGATGAATTTATTGTTTAAATATATATTTGATTAACTCAATTTTGATTTGACTTTGATTGGGTTCCCGAGATCTTAGATTTTCTGATAGAAATCTCGCCTCTAGCTAGAAGACTAGACCTCTAATCTAGATAGAAATCTACACTCTAGCCAAGTAGAGTGTAGAGCACACGTGAGTTTATTGACTTAAAGAATGTTGCATGGAACAAGATACATGATTCCAGTTGACACTTGCTAACAACATCTTTGATAATTTTGTGATACAGACAAGTTCCATTCCTTGTCTTGTATGTACTGACTTAGGATGAATGGTGGCAGCACTTTCTACTTTCTACTTCTACCTTTACCTTTCTACATCTAACCTCCTACGTCTACTATCTACTCCTCTCAGTGATCCCATTCTCTTCCTCCCTCTAACTTTCCCTTTCCCCTGACCACTCCTGCCTTACTCCTCCCTCTTACCTCTCTACTCCTCGCTACTCCCACACTCCTTCCTCACACCTCCCTCACCCTTCTCTACCTCCCTCACCCCATACCCTCACCCTTCTCTACCTCCCTCACCCCATACCCTTACCCTTCTCTACCTCCCTCACCCCATACCCTCACCCTTCTCTACCTCCCTCACCCCATACCCTCACCCTTCTCTACCTCCCTCACCCCATACCCTCACCCTTCTCTACCTCCCTCACCCCATACCCTCACCCTTCTCTACCTCCCTCACCCCATACCCTCACCCATTACTCCATTATTCATTTCTTTTATTACGTTCTCATTCACCCCCCCCCCCCCGGTTACAATGGTGGCAGCGGTTCGAACCAGCGGAGAGGCGCGCACGTACGCGAGACGAAGACGGCTGCCGGGACCTCCCTCACCGGCGTCCATCAACACTGGTCTACCCAGCATGGACCCCAGAACCGACGGACCCCAGTGGACCCCAGGTCGAACTGCAGACGACCGGCCTGGTATATACACCTGATCTGTACCTACTCCAGTGTATGTATACACACACACACACACACACACACACACACACACACACACACACACACACACACACACACACACACACACACACACACACACACACACGAGGCAAGTGAACTAAGGGAAAGAGCACAAGAAGTGAACCCAGATGTAATTGGTCTCACGGAAACAAAACTCTCTGGAATCATACCAAATGCCGTGTTTCCCCAGGAGTACACAGTAATAAGGAAAGAGAGGGAAGGTAGGGGAGGAGGCGGAGTCTCCATTACTCCATTCCCTACTCATGAGAAGGGAATGGAGTTTTAAAGAGATGGCTATCCCGGGCTGTGAGGGGTTCAGAGACTACATAACAGGCACCATAACAATGGGAGGACCAAGAATAGTAGGACTATATGCGACTGAAAACTCACACCCCAGAAGTGACTCGAACCCATACTCCCAGGAGCAACGCAACTGGTAACTACAGGGCGCCTTGTCCGGCCGTGATGGTCAAGTGGATTAAGGCGCCCTGTAGTTACCAGTTGTGTTGCTCCTGGGAGTATGGGTTCGAGTCACTTCTGGGGTGTGAGTTTTCAGTCGCATATAGTCCTGGGGACCATTCAGGCTTGTTCGCATATGTATGTGTGTGTGTGTGTGTTGCAACAGTTTTGGATGAGGTGAACAATATATATATATATATATATATATATATATATATATATATATATATATATATATATATATATATATATATATATATATATATATATATATATATATATATATTGCTGCACATGTGGGGTGGTGGCAAGACTTTATATACAGGTCAGGTGTGTAATTAATCCTTCATACGAAGTAAAACGGGACGGAGCTAATTCAATGTTGGTTTAATTACGGAATTTTAAGGCTCATTTTTTGGCTTTCCAGATGCGAAGGTTATGACGTCATGTGCAGACAGCACTGCGCCGCCAGACTGCACATTAGCCATTGTTTCAGGCATTAACTTGCAGTGAAATAATATATTAACATGTTACTTAACATATCAGCACTTCTAGTGCATGTTTGAGTGTGTATAAGTTACTTAGGATGACATACAAGGCCTTCACCAGGTGATACGTGTATTGTTGTAATGGTGTTGATGTATGGTGTGTGTGTGTGTGTGTACTCACCTAGTTGTACTTGCGGGGGTTGAGCTCTACTCTTTGGTCCCGCCTCTCAACCGTCAATCAACAGGTGTACAGGTTCCTGAGCCTATTGGGCTCTATCATATCTACACTTGAAACTGTGTATGGAGTCAGCCTCCACTACATCATTTCCTAATGCATTCCATCCGTTAACTACTCTGACACTGAAAAAGTTCTTTCTAACGTCCCTGTGGCTCATGTGGGTACTAAGTTTCCACCTGTGTCCCCTTGTTCGTGTACCACCAGTGTTAAACATTCTATCTTAATCTACCCTGTCAATTCCTCTGAGAATTTTGTAAGTAGTGATTATGTCTCCTCTTACTCTTCTGTCTTCCAGCGTACGTAAGGATGCATTTCTCGCAGCCTTTCCTCGTAAC
>NC_091192.1:34745497-34792997 GCF_040958095.1 Procambarus clarkii
AAGATGTTTAAGCTCTATCCAGTTATAGTTGTGTGTGTGTAAACTAAAGTCTTTGAAAATGTAATAAGTTTTACGAAACGCGCTCAAGTGTCGCGTCAGACTAGAAATAAAAATGAATTTTGGAGAATTGATTTTTCAATTACCATCAACAGTGAAAAGAAACATAAGAAAGATCGAGAAAATTCGTGTTAGAATTATTAATCTTACTTTTTCGGTCATATTTAATAATATATATATATATATATATATATATATATATATATATATATATATATATATATATATATATATATATATATATATATATATATATATATATATTTATATATATATATATATATATATATATATATATATATATATATATATATATATATATATATATATATACATGTGTGATTATGTGTATGTATGTATGTGTATAAAGTACATGTGGAAGCTGATCAGAATTACATTTCCCCTTTGTAAATTCACATTAATAACACTATGTAAAAAACACATCGAACACTTAACGTAGGGCAGACGTAACTCTGTGTATCTATGTATTTATGTCTGTAGGTTAGCTTAGCATTTTAAAAGCACTACAATCACCCTCTGTGGTTGATTGTTCATTAAATCCCAGAACTGTGCGCTTAACAGATCTCTCACCCTGTAAGAAAATGTATATGCTGGTTAGCATTGTAAATGAGTGGCCACGTCTGTGGTAGAAAAAAAATCCTTCCCCTCATCCCCTCCGGCTCATCCCTAATCCTAATCAACATATTCTCCTCCAAGTGCTTCATAGTGATGATGGCAGAGTGCTTTCTACTGGTAAATTACCTCACACAGAGGGGACGGCCTGCCTGCTTGTATTATCCTCCGCTTAAAAACCATGAGGAGGCAGTTACCTCACAGGTTCAGTGTTCCCAAGATGGCATTAATGAGGGGGTGAAGCATTAATGAGGGGCGAGTGAAAGCAAGAGTGTTGAAGGAGTGATATTGGAACTCACATGCACTCAACTCGCAATGTTGTGCTCTCTATACCCCCCTGCCCGAGTTTCTTCTTATGGACGTCAATTTATTTTCTGACAAGATAAATGCAAATGCAAAAATTGCCAATTCAAGATGCATAAACTTGTTAGAAAATGTTAGAAGATTATGTTGATAGATTGTTGGTTAATGTGTGATTATGGTGTGGTGGTGACAGGTGTTCCTGTAGAGCCTGGTGTGGTGATGACAGGTGTCCCTGTAGAGCCTGGTGTGGTGATGACAGGTGTTCCTGTAGAGCCTGGGGTGGTGATGACAGGTGTTCCTGTAGAGCCTGGTGTGGTGATGACAGGTGTCCCTGTAGAGCCTGGTGTGGTGATGACAGGTGTCCCTGTAGAGCCTGGTGTGGTGATGACAGGTGTTCCTGTAGAGCCTGGTGTGGTGGTGACAGGTGTCCCTGTAGAGCCTGGTGTGGTGGTGATGACAGGTGTCCCTGTAGAGCCTGGTGTGGTGATGACAGGTGTCCCTGTAGAGCCTGGTGTGGTGATGACAGGTGTTCCTGTAGAGCCTGGTGTGGTGGTGACAGGTGTCCCTGTAGAGCCTGGTGTGGTGATGACAGGTGTCCCTGTAGAGCCTGGTGTGGTGATGACAGGTGTCCCTGTAGAGCCTGGTGTGGGTGATGACAGGTGTCCCTGTAGAGCCTGGTGTGGTGATGACAGGTGT
Source organism: Procambarus clarkii (assembly GCF_040958095.1). Lineage (NCBI taxonomy): Eukaryota > Metazoa > Arthropoda > Malacostraca > Decapoda > Cambaridae > Procambarus > Procambarus clarkii. Next base: position 34,747,187 of record NC_091192.1, read on the forward strand.
CCCTGTAGAGCCTGGTGTGGTGATGACAGGTGTCCCTGTAGAGCCTGGTGTGGTGATGACAGGTGTTCCTGTAGAGCCTGGTGTGGTGGTGACAGGTGTCCCTGTAGAGCCTGGTGTGGTGATGACAGGTGTCCCTGTAGAGCCTGGTGTGGTGATGACAGGTGTCCCTGTAGAGCCTGGTGTGGTGATGACAGGTGTCCCTGTAGAGCCTGGTGTGGTGGTGACAGGTGTCCCTGTAGAGCCTGGTGTGGTGATGACAGGTGTCCCTGTAGAGCCTGGTGTGGTGATGACAGGTGTCCCTGTAGAGCCTGGTGTGGTGATGACAGGTGTCCCTGTAGAGCCTGGTGTGGTGATGACAGGTGTCCCTGTAGAGCCTGGTGTGGTGATGACAGGTGTCCCTGTAGAGCCTGGTGTGGTGATGACAGGTGTCCCTGTAGAGCCTGGTGTGGTGATGACAGGTGTCCCTGTAGAGCCTGGGGTGGTGATGACAGGTGTCCCTGTAGAGCCTGGTGTGGTGATGACAGGTGTTTCTGTAGAGCCTGGTGTGGTGATGACAGGTGTCCCTGTAGAGCCTGGTGTGGTGATGACAGGTGTCCCTGTAGAGCCTGGTGTGGTGATGACAGGTGTCCCTGTAGAGCCTGGTGTGGTGGTGACAGGTGTCCCTGTAGAGCCTGGTGTGGTGATGACAGGTGTCCCTGTAGAGCCTGGTGTGGTGATGACAGGTGTCCCTGTAGAGCCTGGTGTGGTGGTGACAGGTGTCCCTGTAGAGCCTGGTGTGGTGGTGACAGGTGTCCCTGTAGAGCCTGGTGTGGTGGTGACAGGTGTCCCTGTAGAGCCTGGTGTGGTGGTGACAGGTGTTCCTGTAGAGCCTGGTGTGGTGATGACAGGTGTTCCTGTAGAGCCTGGTGTGGTGATGACAGGTGTCCTGTAGAGCCTGGTGTGGTGATGACAGGTGTTCCTGTAGAGCCTGGTGTGGTGATGACAGGTGTTCCTGTAGAGCCTGGTGTGGTGATGACAGGTGTTCCTGTAGAGCCTGGTGTGGTGATGACAGGTGTTCCTGTAGAGCCTGGTGTGGTGATGACAGGTGTTCCTGTAGAGCCTGGTGTGGTGATGACAGGTGTTCCTGTAGAGCCTGGTGTGGTGGTGATGACAGGTGTTCCTGTAGAGCCTGGTGTGGTGATGACAGGTGTTCCTGTAGAGCCTGGTGTGGTGATGACAGGTGTCCCTGTAGAGCCTGGTGTGGTGGTGATGACAGGTGTCCCTGTAGAGCCTGGTGTGGTGGTGATGACAGGTGTCCTGTAGAGCCTGGTGTGGTGATGACAGGTGTCCCTGTAGAGCCTGGTGTGGTGATGACAGGTGTTCCTGTAGAGCCTGGTGTGGTGGTGATGACAGGTGTTCCCTGTAGAGCCTGGTGTGGTGATGACAGGTGTTCCTGTAGAGCCTGGTGTGGTGATGACAGGTGTTCCTGTAGAGCCTGGTGTGGTGGTGATGACAGGTGTTCCTGTAGAGCCTGGTGTGGTGATGACAGGTGTTCCTGTAGAGCCTGGTGTGGTGGTGATGACAGGTGTCCCTGTAGAGCCTGGTGTGGTGGGATGACAGGTGTTCCTGTAGAGCCTGGTGTGGTGATGACAGGTGTCCCTGTAGAGCCTGGTGTGGTGGTGATGACAGGTGTCCCTGTAGAGCCTGGTGTGGTGTGATGACAGGTGTTCCTGTAGAGCCTGGTGTGGTGATGACAGGTGTCCCTGTAGAGCCTAGTGTGGTGGTGATGACAGGTGTCCCTGTAGAGCCTGGTGTGTGGTGATGACAGGTGTCCCTGTAGAGCCTGGTGTGGTGATGACAGGTGTCCCTGTAGAGCCTGGTGTGGTGGTGATGACAGGTGTCCCTGTAGAGCCTGGTGTGGTGGTGATGACAGGTGTTCCTGTAGAGCCTGGTGTGGTGATGACAGGTGTCCCTGTAGAGCCTGGTGTGGTGGTGATGACAGGTGTCCCTGTAGAGCCTGGTGTGGTGGTGATGACAGGTGTTCCCTGTAGAGCCTGGGGTGTGACCCCCCCTGGTGTGGTGATGACAGGTGTTCCTGTAGAGCCTGGTGTGGTGGTGATGACAGGTGTCTTCCTGTAGAGCCTGGTGTGGTGGTATGACAGGTGTCCCTGTAGAGCCTGGTGTGTGGTGATGACAGGTGTCCCTGTAGAGCCTGGTGTGGTGGTGATGACAGGTGTTCCTGTAGAGCCTGGTGTGGTGATGACAGGTGTCCCTGTAGAGCCTGGTGTGGTGGTGATGACAGGTGTCCCTGTAGAGCCTGGTGTGGTGGTGATGACAGGTGTCCCTGTAGAGCCTGGTGGTGGTGATGACAGGTGTTCCTGTAGAGCCTGGTGTGGTGATGACAGGTGTTCCTGTAGAGCCTGGTGTGGTGGTGATGACAGGTGTTCCTGTAGAGCCTGGTGTGGTGATGACAGGTGTTCCTGTAGAGCCTGGTGTGGTGATGACAGGTGTTCCTGTAGAGCCTGGTGTGGTGGTGATGACAGGTGTTCCTGTAGAGCCTGGTGTGGTGATGACAGGTGTCCCTGTAGAGCCTGGTGTGGTGGTGATGACAGGTGTCCCTGTAGAGCCTGGTGTGGTGGTGATGACAGGTGTTCCTGTAGAGCCTGGTGTGGTGATGACAGGTGTCCCTGTAGAGCCTGGTGTGGTGGTGATGACAGGTGTCCCTGTAGAGCCTGGTGTGGTGGTGATGACAGGTGTCCCTGTAGAGCCTGGTGTGGTGATGACAGGTGTCCCTGTAGAGCCTGGTGTGGTGATGACAGGTGTTCCTGTAGAGCCTGGTGTGGTGGTGATGACAGGTGTTCCTGTAGAGCCTGGTGTGGTGATGACAGGTGTCCCTGTAGAGCCTGGTGTGGTGGTGATGACAGGTGTCCCTGTAGAGCCTGGTGTGGTGGTGATGACAGGTGTTCCTGTAGAGCCTGGTGTGGTGATGACAGGTGTCCCTGTAGAGCCTGGTGTGGTGGTGATGACAGGTGTCCCTGTAGAGCCTGGTGTGGTGGTGATGACAGGTGTCCCTGTAGAGCCTGGTGTGGTGGTGATGACAGGTGTTCCTGTAGAGCCTGGTGTGGTGGTGATGACAGGTGTCCCTGTAGAGCCTGGTGTGGTGGTGATGACAGGTGTCCCTGTAGAGCCTGGTGTGGTGGTGATGACAGGTGTCCCTGTAGAGCCTGGTGTGGTGGTGATGACAGGTGTTCCTGTAGAGCCTGGTGTGGTGATGACAGGTGTCCCTGTAGAGCCTGGTGTGGTGGTGATGACAGGTGTCCCTGTAGAGCCTGGTGTGGTGGTGATGACAGGTGTCCCTGTAGAGCCTGGTGTGGTGGTGATGACAGGTGTTCCTGTAGAGCCTGGTGTGGTGATGACAGGTGTCCCTGTAGAGCCTGGTGTGGTGGTGATGACAGGTGTCCCTGTAGAGCCTGGTGTGGTGGTGATGACAGGTGTCCTGTAGAGCCTGGTGTGTGGTGATGACAGGTGTCCCTGTAGAGCCTGGTGTGGTGGTGATGACAGGTGTTCCTGTAGAGCCTGGTGTGGTGTGATGACAGGTGTTCCTGTAGAGCCTGGTGTGGTGTGATGACAGGTGTCCCTGTAGAGCCTGGTGTGGTGGTGATGACAGGTGTCCCTGTAGAGCCTGGTGTGGTGGTGATGACAGGTGTCCCTGTAGAGCCTGGTGTGGTGGTGATGACAGGTGTCCCTGTAGAGCCTGGTGTGGTGGTGATGACAGGTGTCCTGTAGAGCCTGGTGTGGTGGTGATGACAGGTGTCCCTGTAGAGCCTGGTGTGGTGGTGATGACAGGTGTCCCTGTAGAGCCTGGTGTGGTGGTGATGACAGGTGTCCCTGTAGAGCCTGGTGTGGTGGTGATGACAGGTGTCCTGTAGAGCCTGGTGTGGTGGTGATGACAGGTTTCCCTGTAGAGCCTGGTGTGGTGGTGATGACAGGTGTCCCTGTAGAGCCTGGTGTGGTGGTGATGACAGGTGTCCTGTAGAGCCTGTTGTGTTTTTTGGGCTGGGCTGATGACAGGTGTTCCTGTAGAGCCTGGTGTGGTGGTGATGACAGGTGTCCCTGTAGAGCCTGGTGTGGTGGTGATGACCGGGGTTCCTGTAGAGCCTGGTGTGGTGTGATGACAGGTGTCCCTGTAGAGCCTGGTGTGGTGGTGATGACAGGTGTTCCTGTAGAGCCTGGTGTGGTGGTGATGACAGGTGTCCCTGTAGAGCCTGGTGTGGTGGTGATGACAGGTGTTCCTGTAGAGCCTGGTGTGGTGGTGATGACAGGTGTCCCTGTAGAGCCTGGTGTGGTGGTGATGACAGGTGTCCCTGTAGAGCCTGGTGTGGTGATGACAGGTGTCCCTGTAGAGCCTGGTGTGGTGATGACAGGTGTCCCTGTAGAGCCTGTTGTGGTGATGACAGGTGTCCCTGTAGAGCCTGGTGTGGTGGTGATGACAGGTGTTCCTGTAGAGCCTGGTGTGGTGGTGATGACAGGTGTTCCTGTAGAGCCTGGTGTGGTGGTGATGACAGGTGTTCCTGTAGAGCCTGGTGTGGTGGTGATGACAGGTGTCCCTGTAGAGCCTGGTGTGGTGATGACAGGTGTCCCTGTAGAGCCTGGGGTGGTGATGACAGGTGTCCCTGTAGAGCCTGGGGTGGTGATGACAGGTGTCCCTGTAGAGCCTGGGGTGGTGATGACAGGTGTCCCTGTAGAGCCTGGGGTGGTGATGACAGGTGTCCCTGTAGAGCCTGGGGTGGTGATGACAGGTGTCCCTGTAGAGCCTGGGGTGGTGATGACAGGTGTCCCTGTAGAGCCTGGGGTGGTGATGACAGGTGTCCCTGTAGAGCCTGGGGTGGTGATCTAGCAGCCTCTGAAAGCCACAGTTAACGGCCACCTCCAACAGTCAACGCCAACTAGAGCTTCTAACAGCCTCAACTACTACAGCTCTTTACAACACCTTCACTCTCACTTATGTCCCCTCTGACCTGTACCCGTCCTGTGGTCCCTGGTCCCCTGCACCACCTCCCCCGTCCTGTGGTCCCTGGTCCCCTGCACCACCTCCCTCGTCCTGTGGTCCCTGGTCCCCTGCACCACCTCCCCCGTCCTGTGGTCCCTGGTCCCCTGCACCACCTCCCTCGTCCTGTGGTCCCTGGTCCCCTGCACCACCTCCCTCGTCCTGTGGTCCCTGGTCCCCTGCACCACCTCCCCCGTCCTGTGGTCCCTGGTCCCCTGCACCACCTCCCTCGTCCTGTGGTCCCTGGTCCCCTGCACCACCTCCCCCGTCCTGTGGTCCCTGGTCCCCTGCACCACCTCCCTCGTCCTGTGGTCCCTGGTCCCCTGCACCACCTCCCTCGTCCTGTGGTCCCTGGTCCCCTGCACCACCTCCCTCGTCCTGTGGTCCCTGGTCCCCTGCACCACCTCCCCCGTCCTGTGGTCCCTGGTCCCCTGCACCACCTCCCTCGTCCTGTGGTCCCTGGTCCCCTGCACCACCTCCCTCGTCCTGTGGTCCCTGGTCCCCTGCACCACCTCCCTCGTCCTGTGGTCCCTGGTCCCCTGCACCACCTCCCCCGTCCTGTGGTCCCTGGTCCCCTGCACCACCTCCCTCGTCCTGTGGTCCCTGGTCCCCTGCACCACCTCCCCCGTCCTGTGGTCCCTGGTCCCCTGCACCACCTCCCTCGTCCTGTGGTCCCTGGTCCCCTGCACCACCTCCCTCGTCCTGTGGTCCCTGGTCCCCTGCACCACCTCCCTCGTCCTGTGGTCCCTGGTCCCCTGCACCACCTCCCCCGTCCTGTGGTCCCTGGTCCCCTGCACCACCTCCCCCGTCCTGTGGTCCCTGGTCCCCTGCACCACCTCCCCCGTCCTGTGGTCCCTGGTCCCCTGCACCACCTCCCTCGTCCTGTGGTCCCTGGTCCCCTGCACCACCTCCCTCGTCCTGTGGTCCCTGGTCCCCTGCACCACCTCCCCCGTCCTGTGGTCCCTGGTCCCCTGCACCACCTCCCTCGTCCTGTGGTCCCTGGTCCCCTGCACCACCTCCCTCGTCCTGTGGTCCCTGGTCCCCTGCACCACCTCCCTCGTCCTGTGGTCCCTGGTCCCCTGCACCACCTCCCCCGTCCTGTGGTCCCTGGTCCCCTGCACCACCTCCCCCGTCCTGTGGTCCCTGGTCCCCTGCACCACCTCCCTCGTCCTGTGGTCCCTGGTCCCCTGCACCACCTCCCCCGTCCTGTGGTCCCTGGTCCCCTGCACCACCTCCCTCGTCCTGTGGTCCCTGGTCCCCTGCACCACCTCCCCCGTCCTGTGGTCCCTGGTCCCCTGCACCACCTCCCCCGTCCTGTGGTCCCTGGTCCCCTGCACCACCTCCCCCGTCCTGTGGTCCCTGGTCCCCTGCACCACCTCCCTCGTCCTGTGGTCCCTGGTCCCCTGCACCACCTCCCCCGTCCTGTGGTCCCTGGTCCCCTGCACCACCTCCCTCGTCCTGTGGTCCCTGGTCCCCTGCACCACCTCCCCCGTCCTGTGGTCCCTGGTCCCCTGCACCACCTCCCCCGTCCTGTGGTCCCTGGTCCCCTGCACCACCTCCCCCGTCCTGTGGTCCCTGGTCCCCTGCACCACCTCCCCCGTCCTCTACGGCTCACTCGCCTACACAATTATCTTTCGGTTCGTGTTATCAATATTTCTCCTCGTGTTGTTCCGTCCTTGCCCCCGTGGAGCGTCCCTTTCCTAAATTTTGTAAAACCTTGACCCAAAAGACTAAAGCTTTTACCCCTCCTACAGTTCTGAAACGCCTTTTCCTTGAACACTTTTCTTCACACTCCCGCTCAGTTTCCGTCTTCACCGATGGGTCCAAGGACGGTGTGGGCTACTCTGTCGTTTTCCCTGACCACACTTATATGTGTCGCCTTCCTCCGGAGACTAGCATCTTTACGGCGGAATTTTGTGATATTCTCTATGCTCTTCGTCAACTACTTGTTTGCTGTCAATCTTCCTTTGTTGTCGAAGTTGACTCTCGCAGCGCCCTCGTGGCTCTGGAGTCCTTTATTCCAGTTCCTCTTGTGGTTGTCGAAATTCAGCATTGGCTGTTTCTTATCTCCAGTAGATTTAAGACAGCAGAGTTTTGTTGGGTTCCCAGCCATGTTGGCGTCTCTTTAAATGAGCGTGCGGACGCTGCCGCTAAGGAAGCTGTCCGCTCTTGTCCCATCTCCCGTAAAGGTATTCCTTATTCCGACTTTTACCATGTTATTCCTCCATCCTTGCTCGCTGGCAGGGTTCTTGGTCTTCTGTTGTTGGTAACAAACTGCGTGCTCTTATGAGTAGTGTGTGTCCCTGTGGCCTTCCTCCTACCACCGTAACCAGCGGTGGGAAACGGCTCTGGCGAGGTTGTATATTGGCCATACTCGCTTAACTCACGGTCACTTAATGGAGCGCCGCCCTGCTCCTTATTGTCCAAACTGCTTTGTCCCTCTTACAGTTGTGCATATCCTTGTTGAATGTCCTGACTTCCAGGACGAGCGTGTGTCTTGCTTCCCGACCGTGATCCTTAGTGATATTTAGCGCCCTATCATTATTACGCACATTTGATGGTGCTACATAGCCTTCCCGGCTTGGTGCCTTCTTTTGATAATTACTTACTTACACAATATACCACAATATTACAATATATTCTTCAAGTACTATTAATGCGAACTCGGTATAAGGTTCTCACGACTTTCCCCACACTCCGTACAGCCCCACATAGATCCAAAGACAAGTTCTTGTGAGAACACTGACGAATATTTTGAACACAACTTGGTGAGCATCGTCCGGAAGAAATGCAGTTCACCACTTGCCGCTCGGGGGCGCTGGCTTTCGGAGTCCGCACTTCCCGACGGCTGTTCGGACGTACTGGGTGTTCCTTTGTCGGGAACAGAAAGCTTCTTATCATCCTGGGTTGTCGTAGAACTGTCAGAATTATTAACATGAGGAAGAAACTAAGATTACCTTCAATTTACGTGAGAATAGTTCTACTTAATACTAAGTTTTGCGCCAAAATTTTGACAAATAATGGTCCCCCAGCGCTATTAAAATTAAATTGAGATCCATTCTAAACAATTCTGATTGTTCACTCAAATCGCCGCAAAAAACTCTTTATAGTGTGTGGCTCAGTTGTGCCAATAATCTTATGTAACTGAATGTGTCTCTTAGTCTTGATAAAACTGTTCACTATATTCCCCCTTGGAAAGATTTGCAGGTCTCTATACATTATACACCATCAGTGTAAAGTAAATGAATAACCCTGAAACTATGAAATGAATAACACTAGAAGCTATTGACAGTCATCTTCAAAATCTCAAACCAACTGAATCCTACGCCTTTACTGATGGCTCTGTGCAGTTAGGCACTGGTAGAACAGGTTGTGCATGTGCAGTGTATAAAGGGAATGAAATGATCACGTCTAGTACACAGAGATTGAACAACTGGGCAAGCACGACACAGACCGAGCTATTGGGCATTTATCTAGCCACTGAATACCTTAAGCTCAATGGTGGTGGAGTGATATTCTGTGACTCTAAAAGTGCTCTGCAGTCCTTAAATAACCCATCACAATGTATGTCTGAAGTAGCTTGTAATATTAAATGGAATGTAATTTTTGCCAATGATAATAACTCTTGTATATCATTTGTGTGGAACCCATCCCATGTTGGAGTTGGAAAACATGACTTAGTAGATCGATTGGCCAATGAGGCTTGCAGGAAAGAAAACCTTGATTAGGACTTTGGACTATCTAATGCAATTATTAGAAACATACAGATTAAAGAAATTAATTCAGATTTAGAAGAACTAAGAAATGCCCAGAGACCTGAAAGCTGCAATATTAAAACCTATGACAAGTTTTGTAATAACAGGTATTTGTATGGACAGCACAGTAACCGAACCAGGCAATATATAAATATATTGACTACAGCTTGAAGTTGCCCAAAACAATGCTATGAGAGCTGCACTGGGAGCCCCCATGTGGACCAGGCTTGAAACTCTTAGACTGGAGACGGGTTTGCCCTCTCTACAAGAAAGAATATCACAAAGGACAGCTACAATTATCAGTAAGATAATTATTTCTTCTGATCCAATCCCAGTACGGCAGGCCTTGGTGGTTGGACTAGGCCTAAACAATGGAAACTCTTGGGTTGCAAGAGCAGGAAAAGTCCTAAACAGACTACATTTAAAAAACATGATTCTTGATAGAGAGGGTGATCATCCACACCCAAATTACACTCCTTCCGCGCCGTGGGAAGAGCCTACTTTCAAAATAGTAATAGAAAGTCTCCCAATGAAAAAGGCTGCCTATGATCCGACAATCCTAAGGCGCATAATAGAAGAGCAAATGTATAGCATAGCAGTAGCAGGAGCCACCTACATCTTCACAGACGGATCGGTGGACACAGAATATGAGAGTGCTGGCGCTGCTCTTTGCACGGCCAGCGTACAGGCATATTGGAGACTGGGAGGACTAGTATCATCAACCCAAACTGAGCTGTTTGCCATACAACAGGCATTCGCATATGTGATTGCACAAAACACTCAAAATGCAATCATACACACAGACTCAAAAGCTGCATTTCAAATACTAGGACAAAAACAGTGGAAAGATAATGTGGAAATAATTACCACCATTTTGTATCTTTGAGCAGTCGCTAAAGGCAAAGGCCTCAACATAACTTTAAACTGGATCCCATCCTATATTGGAATCCCATTAAATGAAAAAGCTAATGAAATTGCTAAATTGGCAACTCGTCATCCAGTGATACATAAAACAATTCAACCCAGCCTAGAGAACATAAAAAACATCATCACCAAAAAACTCTCACATCTCAACAAAGCCGACCTGCACCAGAGAATAGCTGAAGGTTCGCCATCTGCAACATGGTATCTTCAGGCAACCAAATTAGAAAGGTTAAATATCCCAAAAGGAATCCACAGGGAAATAGCAGTTAGGCTATATAGACTACGTCTTGGTTACAGATGCAACTGGGAGATTGGTGAACCCCGACAGAGAGAGTGCATCTTCTGCCAAACTGTCACAGAAAAGCCATTACTTCACTATCTTCTGGAATGTGAAGCAACCAATGACCTTAGAAGAGCTTTAAGAGTTCCTGAATCATGCAGTGGCCGCCCTGAAGCCATCAACACAGCCACTCTCCTGGTCAACAAAGGTGTCCAGCAGCTGGACACCCTCATAAAGACTGTGAAGCAGTATCCTCCCCCGCGATAACAGCTTGATGGTTAAATGCAACCTCAGAATACTGAGAAAAAAAAAATTGTACCACTTACGGGCTATTCATGCCCGTGCCACCTCTTGGGTGGCTTAATCTTTATCAATCAATCAATCATTCAGATTAGGCATTGATGTAGTCATTACGCGAATTCGTCTTGGCTAATTCTCCATTTTAAGTCCATTTTAAAGAATTAAAAAAAAATATTTATATTATTTTTAAGCTGCCTCACGTATGAACCCATCCCTGCCCTAGTGTGGCAGTGCACAATAGAAAGTTGTATTTACATATTCATACATTAAAACATTGATTGTAACCATGATATATATGTGCTTCAGCCTACAGTTTAGTCCTATTGTCTTGTGTATGACCCTCTGTCCTGCGTGACAGTGAATACCAGCATTATCCTCACTTTAATAACAACTAATTGAATTCCTCAGAGTAGGCAAATTTTTAATAAATTTTTGTCAATAAAGATGTGAATAAAATAATGGCGTTATAGAGGTCCCGGTAAGCCAGCGTCTGACCTTCCTCAGGATGCGACCCACAACAGTTGCCTAATTCCGGGCTACCTATTTACCCTAACCTGGAATTGATCCCCGGGATTATTGGGACGCGACCCGACTAAACGAGACAATGGTTGTTGAGGGTAAAAAAACACTTGCCTTACGCTTCGACGACGCATTTCTAAATGCTTCACCCAAGTATTTCAAATACAAATAATCGTCAACAGAACCTAACCTAACCTAACCTGACCTAACCTGACCTAACATGACCTAACCTAACCTAACCTAACCTGACCTAACCTGACCTAACATGACCTAACCTAACCTAACCTAACCTGACCTAACCTGACCTAACCTAACCTAACATGACCTAACCTAACCTAACCTAACCTGACCTAACCTAACCTAACCTAACCTGACCTAACGTAACCTAACCTGACCTAACGTAACCTAACCTAACCTAACCTAACCTAACCTGACCTAACCTGACCTAACATGACCTAACCTAACCTAACCTAACCTGACCTAACCTAACCTAACCTAACCTGACCTAACGTAACCTAACCTAACCTGACCTAACCTAACCTAACCTGACCTAACATGACCTAACCTAACCTAACCTGACCTAACCTAACCTAACCTAACCTGACCTAACGTAACCTAACCTAACCTGACCTAACCTAACCTAACCTGACCTAACGTAACCTAACCTAACCTGACCTAACCTAACCTAACCTGACCTAACGTAACCTAACCTAACCTGACCTAACCTAACCTAACCTGACCTAACGTAACCTAACCTAACCTGACCTAACCTAACCTAACCTGACCTAACGTAACCTAACCTAACCTGACCTAACGTAACCTAACCTAACCTGACCTAACGTAACCTAACCTAACCTGACCTAACGTAACCTAACCTAACCTGACCTAACGTAACCTAACCTAAACTGACCTAACGTAACCTAACCTAACCTGACCTAACCTAACCTAACCTGACCTAACGTAACCTAACCTAACCTGACCTAACCTAACCTAACCTGACCTAACGTAACCTAACCTAACCTGACCTAACCTAACCTAACCTGACCTAACGTAACCTAACCTAACCTGACCTAACGTAACCTAACCTAACCTGACCTAACGTAACCTAACCTAACCTGACCTAACGTAACCTAACCTAACCTGACCTAACGTAACCTAACCTAACCTGACCTAACGTAACCTAACCTAACCTGACCTAACGTAACCTAACCTAACCTGACCTAACGTAACCTAACCTAACCTAACCTAACCTGACCTAACCTAACCTGACCTAACCTGACCTGACCTAACCTAACCTAACCTAACCTAACCTGACCTAACCTGACCTGACCTAACCTAACCTAACCTAACCTAACCTAACCTAACCTGACCTAACGTAACCTAACCTAACCTAACCTAACCTGACCTAACCTAACCTAACCTAACCTAACCTGACCTAACCTAACCTGACCTAACCTATGCCTTAATATACACAGAACTTTAATATTATAAATTTATACATGAGAACTTTTTTATTCACAATACTTTAAGATTGATGAAAGTGTCTTGGGGAAGTTGTACTCCCAGTACCCACTTGCCCAAGACGGGCACTGCTTGCAACATCCCCCCCTCCTCCCCCCTCCCCCCCGGTACCCACAGCCGGGTACTCTGCATCTCCACGCAGAGAGTACCCGGCGGTGCCCGGGTCAACCCAGGCACCTCCACATCTCTCTTCTACAATACCATTAATAATACTAAATATGAGCACGTCAGGATATCTTTAAATTAACGAAATATACCAAGAATATTGGTATAATAAGGGAGGATTGTCTGGTTTATGCTACTATGGACAAATTATGATGATTATAGAATTTATTTTAATTTTTCCCGAAATCAGTGCATAAAGTTTCATATTAATATAACAAAATTACATTTATAAATCTTGGTTATCTTTTCTTGGTATATATGCAGGGAGATGTTTAATTCTATTTTCTTCCCTCTACTTAATGCATTGTTTGATTGACCCTATTACACCCCTGGTTCATTTATTATTTTCTTAATCACCCGCTTGATGCTCTAGCAAGCTCTTGTATACATGTTGGTCTGCCTCCTGCAGCTCAAGCACTCGTTACCTCTCAATCACCCGCTTGTTCCAGCCTCTCTACTTTTACCAGCCCAAGATTCTCTCTCTCTCATTAATCCAAGGAACGTTCCTTAGCCAGTGACTGTTGCTGAGGTTGTCTGTCTGTCATTACCTCCATCCCCCTGAGACCCCCAGTAACCCCTCACACCTCCTGCTGGCCCTCCCCTCACACCTCCTGCTGGCCCTCTCCCTCACACCTCCTGCTGGCCCTCCCCTCACACCTCCTGCTGGCCCTCCCCTCACACCTCCTGCTGGCCCTCCCCTCACACCTCCTGCTGCCCCCCCCCCCCTCACACCTCACAGCTTTATACACATCTATTTAGCGTTTTAACGCGTCCTGCACGTCCGCCGTTTCATCATGAGGGCCACAGTGGCGAGACGTGTGCGGGCGTGTGCGGGCGTGAGCGGGCGTGTGCAGGCGTGTACTTCCTCACTATATTCGTCCAATTTGTTATTTGGTTGTCGAATAATTAGTCACTGGACCGGGCCTAACCTTGTGGTCATGGCTTGATTTTCCTCCAGGGATGATGGGTGCCCCGAGCGGTCGTGCGAGGTGTGTGTGTAGCGTACCTGTATGTTCCGTCGTAGCGCGTCCACCAGGGAGAGTGTTAGGGGCAACCTGTGTTAGTAGACTCTTCAATCATGACCGATTTGGGTTAGAATGGTGCAGGGCAGGACGACCCGACCGTCGTCCTCTCTGCCCTCTCCGTGTGCACCAGCAGCGACTGAGAGTCCCTGTAGGCAAGAAGGCTTGGATAACCTGGTCGCTTCACTCCCTGGCTTGAGCAACAAAATACCTAACTTAAAGAAAATGGGTAAAACAGCACGGCGACTACATCTCTTTACTCCTGTTGACGCTCCGGTGGCCGGTTCACCTCCCGGTACAGCCGTTGGTGGTACAGGTACTGGGTGCGTCATGTGGCTACCGGTACGCGCAGTACCCGCGCAGTAACATGCTACCATAGCAACTCGCCCTCATACGGTGTACGATGCCGTCGTCAGAGTCGTCGACGAATTTATAATAGTGGAGGAGCTGCCGACGCTGGGACGGTGCAGGTACCACGCCCCCAGGTGTGGGCGGGGCGGGGGGCGGGGCGGTGATCAGGTGTCGCCAGGTGACGACCGGACACACGTCAGTCCACCTAGCAGGGAGCTCCTTCCTCGGGTAAAGAGGACGTAGGTCTTCCAGAGTGTCCGCCACGACGGCCTCTCCTTAATACACCAGTTAAGTTGCATATGTCACTTGCTATAACAAGTCAAGGTGAGTATGCACAATCTTCACTACACACGACAGTGTAGAAAACATTCGCTATGCATTGCATACAGTATTCACTGTATACATGATCGTTACCAAGGTTACTCCCTATAATGTGGATCTTTACTACACATGATCTTCACTACCGGGTAAGGTTCCCAGGGATCCCCTCAAATGGCAGGTTCCTGGGGTTTTCAGGACCCTAAATTTCATGTTTTGAGTCTGTGTTAAACTGTTTAATATATGTAACCGAAAATGTTGTAAAAAAATTTGGATATTTGTGTGTGTAGATTAAGATTTTTTGTTGGTGGAATTGGAATTTTTTTCATCGTGGATTAGAAATTTTTTGTTGGCTGAATTGGATTGTTTTGTTTGTTTTAACGTATTTGAATTTTTTTTGACAGATTCTGAATTTTTTGTTGGTCGATTTGGAGGTTTCTTTGCGGATATGGATACTTCAGTTAGCAAATTTGGAATTTTTTTAGTTAGCAGATTTGGGATTTTTTTTTTTTTTTTTTTGCCGGGTTTTGACATTTTTAAGAATTTGAATTTTTCGTTGCCGAATTTTGTTTTTTTTTGGTTGACGGATTTGATTTTTTTTTTTGTCGGCTGATTAAATTTACTGATTAAATTAGGTGTCGCATCAGACTAGAAATAAAAATGAATTTTGGAGAATTGATTTTTCAATTACAATCAACAGTGAGAAGAAACAAGAAATATTGAGAAAATTCGTGTTAGAATTATTAATCTTACCTTTTCGGTCATATTTAACAACATATGTTTGTAAGAAAGACTGCTACCAAAATATATATATATATATATATATATATATATATATATATATATATATATATATATATATATATATATATATATATATATATATATATTGGTGTATACTGGCAGCAGGTTTTCTTTCAAACATGTTTCATTGAATATGACCGCATATTCTGTATTTATTATTTTTTGGTTTAGGGCTTCTATCCCTCTAACTATTTTCTTAGCATCAGGGCTTAATTGGAATAGGAGTTCTCCAAAACTCATTTTCGTACTTTTAAGGTGAAGAAAAGAAGTGATTTACTATAGAGTGTATTACATTTGCACGTCGTGCAAATTATACAAATAAGTGTAATACACTCTATAGTAAATCACTTCTTTTCTTCACCTTAAAAGTACGAAAATGAGTTTTGGAGAACTCCTATTCCAATTAAGCCCTGATGCTAAGAAAATAGTTAGAGGGATAGAAGCCCTAAACCCAAAAAAATAATAAATACAGAATATGCGGTCATATTCAATGAAACATATATATATATATATATATATATATATATATATATATATATATATATATATATATATATATATATATATATATATATATATATATATATATATATATATATATATACCGTCAAAGGCCCAAAGTGTGTTAATCCCAGCTTAAGGTAACACACATACCAAGATCAACTATACTCTGGTGCTGTGTTTACCGAATAAATACTAAATGTGTGGGATTTAAAGGGACAAGGTTCTCGCGAGACGCCTGGCGACGGAGCCCTCAGCTCCCTGGGTACACTAGACTGTGTGCTTGGACCGCGTTCAAAGCGACTCCGCTGTTTCACGCTCTTTTTCTTAGCTATTTTGTAAGTGAAGGAGGCCGGAGGGACGGTGTTGGCGACGCCTGCTCGACGACCGTGAACGACAAGACGTCCTAAAACTGTCGTCGACGTTTTGTTTGTAACCTGTCATTCACTTTTTATTCTAATCTATGTAATTTTTTTCTGTTTATCTTGTCTGCTGTCCATCGATTCATTTATTTTGTTCCGTCTCACCTCAATGTTTTAAAATATGAAAATATCTTTACAGCTACATTTGTTTTAATCACCTTTTATTTGAATCAATTTCCCATCTGCTGTTCCACCAGCTCGTCGTCGTCGTCGTCGTCGTCAGGGAGTTCGTCAGCTAAACTCATTTTAGAACTAAGGAGAGACAGTCAGGTGTAGAGTGTTCCTTGACTGTGTTACTTGTACACAGCAACAGTCAGGTCTGGGAGTGACAGAGGGTAGCGAGGCACTCTGTCACACAGTATATTGTGACACACGTAGGGTGAGGTTAATGTGCTCAGTGAGGGCAGTGACTGGCAGCTGCAGGCTGGTGACCACCACATGCACTTCAGTGACAGAGCACCACATGCACTTCAGTGACAGAGCACCACATGCACTTCAGTGACAGAGCACCACATGCACTTCAGTGACAGAGCACCACAAGCACTTCAGTGACAGAGCACCACATGCACTTCAGTGACAGAGCACCACAAGCACTTCAGTGACACAGCATCACAACCACTTCAGTGACAGAGCACCACATGCACTTCAGTGACAGAGCACCACAACCACTTCAGTGACAGAGCACCACAAGCACTTCAGTGACAGAGCACCACAAGCACTTCAGTGACAGAGCACCACAAGCACTTCAGTGACAGAGCACCACAACCACTTCAGTGACAGAGCACCACATGCACTTCAGTGACAGAGCACCACAACCACTTCAGTGACAGAGCACCACAACCACTTCAGTGACAGAGCATCACAAGCACTTCAGTGACAGAGCACCACATGCACTTCAGTGACAGAGCACCACAACCACTTCAGTGACAGAGCATCACAAGCACTTCAGTGACAGAGCACCACAACCACTTCAGTGACAGAGCATCACAAGCACTTCAGTGACAGAGCATCACAACCACTTCAGTGACAGAGCATCACAAGCACTTCAGTGACAGAGCACCACATGCACTTCAGTGACAGAGCACCACAACCACTTCAGTGACAGAGCACCACAACCACTTCAGTGACAGAGCACCACAACCACTTCAGTGACAGAGCATCACAAGCACTTCAGTGACAGAGCACCACATGCACTTCAGTGACAGAGCACCACAAGCACTTCAGTGACACAGCATCACAACCACTTCAGTGACAGAGATTATTGCAGAAATACAGTCCACTTAACATTATACAAATTGCTATCGAAGTATATAAATTAACGTAAATATAAATTCATATAAATTAAATAAATATAAATCTCACAGGTCGGTGCCCACATGTGGTGCTCTGTCACTGAAGTGGTTGTGGTGCTCTGTCACTGAAGTGCTTGTGATGCTCTCTCACTGAAGTGCTTGTGGTGCTCTGTCACTGAAGTGCTTGTGATGCTCTGTCACTGAAGTGCTTGTGGTGCTCTGTCACTGAAGTGGTTGTGGTGCTCTGTCACTGAAGCACATGCACTTCAGTGACAGAGCACCACAACCACTTCAGTGACAGAGCACCACAAGCACTTCAGTGACAGAGCATCACAAGCACTTCAGTGACAGAGCACCACAAGCACTTCAGTGAGAGAGCATCACAAGCACTTCAGTGACAGAGCACCACAACCACTTCAGTGACAGAGCACCACATGTGGGCACCGACCTGTGAGATTTATATTTATTTAATTTATATGAATTTATATTTACGTTAATTTATATACTTCGATAGCAATTTGTATAATGTTAAGTGGACTGTATTTCTGCAATAATCTTATAATCTCACAAATCGATCCTCTACACATTAGGGGGGGTTTATTTATATATATGCAGCCAATCAAACTACAGTATTAACTACATACATTGAAGTGGTTCCTTATCTTATAGTACAGCAGGTTAGTCCACCAGGTATAACTAGGGTGTAGACACCAAATTATCCTCTTTGAGGTAGCTTCCATATCACCCAGTAACTGGTGCACAAATCTTCCTTCCTCGTCTTGACCTGTCAAAAGTACGCTAGCTGTGAAGCCAGAATCCTATATATGACAAGCTATATCAGAGAAAACACTATACAGTACATGGAACATTGAAGACCTGGCTTAATTACCTTTAGTTTGAGGCTTCCACGTGATCTAACCGGTCACCCTATATCCTGACATTAATGGCCATAAATGAATGATAAACGGGTTTCGGATAGACACTTAACTTGAATTTGTAGACAGCGTGTTGACAATGGTACACCTTTGGTTTCCATAACACTACGTCCAAGTAAATTTAACAGGAGCCGAATTTGCTCCCGTGTGAGCCTCTGGTCTCAATAAACAATGGCTGCCCTCCTCCTCACTCTGACGCCTGGCTTACATTGTCCAGATTTCAGAAAGTGATAGAAGGGTCACATTTACTCTACTTTAATATTGATAATTAAGTTAATTTATATAAGATGTTTTTATGATGGTAAAGTCCAAAGACTAATGTATTTAAGAATAATTCCCAGCAGAATAGCTGGTGAATTATAATGGTATGTGGTGATGATATCCCGTTTTCTTTAGATGGTAATTCCACTACAAGTTACGTTTTCTATGGGTAACTTGTTTATACAACACAGCTATCATCTGTATGATATATTAAATGCTGTCGGATTTTCCGACATAATTCCCCAGGGGGCTGCTCACGGGTCGAAGTCCTATTTAGAACAGACGAACACCGATACTCCTCCTTCGAATTATTAGATTAATTTGATGTTAGTAGTTAGTAATCACACATTTGTGTGTCTGTTCGTACAGGACGGATGTCCCGTACTAGAGTTGCAGGGGTTAGAAGTCTAATGCGATTTCATTTCCCTGTTAACTCTTGAAAGGCTAATATTCAAGCCTAATTACATATTATTTAACCCAGAAGACTGGATGTGATCAAGTACTACAGTCAAGTATGATTCAGGGACTGCAGTGAGATCAGTGACATAGATATAACTTGAAGTTTCTCCAGGTAACTGGTCACTGATATATAAACACTGAGGCCCATGGAATACATCTTGATTAAATAATAAATGTATCAAATCAGTCATCAGATTTATTGGGGTTTAATTTAGTTAATTGATTCAGAAGATTGAATAGCTCATCATTAAAGTAAAGTATGGTTCTGAGACTGCAGTGGGTTCAGTGACATTGGTCGCAGTGACTTGTAGCTGTTTTAGGCTACTATTCACTGATTTGCCACTGAGGCCTCATGAACTCATCTTCAGCTTCAAATGATGATACTAACATCAACCTCTGTTACTATAGTCAGCTGTAATCTCCTTAGTATAATGCTACTGGAGAAATATAATCAGCTGACAAATTTAGATTTCTACTGGTATTGTTTATCTGCAGGCATAGGTCTCCTCAGGCTTGATACTGGGCCTGAGAGTAATTTACCTCCTGCAGAGTTTAACATGGTTATGCCCTGATATTTAGTAGGGCTACCAATGAATTGATGGTAGTAGTCTGTCCCCACAAGGACAGCCATTTGGCATTTGATTTGCTCAAATTTACCTGCAGCTGCTTGATAATAGATTTCCAGGTCCGCATAATCAACTGGA
This sequence comes from Procambarus clarkii, assembly GCF_040958095.1. Taxonomy (NCBI): domain Eukaryota; kingdom Metazoa; phylum Arthropoda; class Malacostraca; order Decapoda; family Cambaridae; genus Procambarus; species Procambarus clarkii. The sequence goes on from NC_091192.1 coordinate 34,766,746, forward strand.
GATTGTTGTGACAAATCTTCACATTTCTTGATCTGTCTTGTTAAGTGGCCTTTAAGACCTGCAAGGGTTCTTTTCATTCTCCCTGCATTATCCATACTGGCTCGTTGGTGAAGCCTTGTGGGGCTTGTACTTGGGCTGCTCATAATACTGAACAAGCACTGATGGTAGCCTAGGGTAAATTCTGCACTCGCTAGGCTGTAATCCTACCTCTACTAGAGGTTAGCACTTAAAATTAATACACATTATATATATATACAATCATACACACTAATGATTTGAGTGATAAACCAGTGTCACTGGAAGTACCTTTAGGTTAGCTCTTCTATATCACCCTAGGATGGTAGAGACACTAATTAATCACTCAAAGGTGTAATGATCATAAGTAAATTATTATATATACAACTCAACTCGAGTTGATAAAAATTACACCCAAAATAGAGTCTGCACCATTCATTAATGGTGTTAAGTTGTTTAATATAGTACAACTGACTATGGTAATAATGGGACTAGGATGAACGATAATAGTTCAACTAGTCATATCCTACCCTGTTGTGGGTTGGCAATTAGTAAATATTATATTGAGAACACTAGTGCAGTATATATTAAATGATTCTCTATTTTGGAGAAATAATATACACAATTATTGATAATAGCCTCTTAATTAGCCTCTATGAAACTTCTAATATTATCTAGAAGTATTAAATATTATTAGTGACCTCGCGAAATAAAGTCCACAAAATTCGTAGATAATCTCTCGCGAAATGTAACACCACGAAATCCGTGAACAATCACGCGACACCACAGCCACTACTTTGGCTGGCTTCTATATTAGCGCTGTCATTTCACAGAATAACACGCCACCAAATATCTGTGGGTGTGCATGAAACCGCTGACGAAGCTGAACTGGGCTGAGGGAGGCTCCTGAGCTCCCTCGAGGCAACGCCGCCGTCTTGACTGCTGGCTTTGTTTAAATAACACTGCACTAGTATATTTAATGAATCCACTGGTTAACTGGTTCATCCGGTACTAAGATGACCAAATGTGGGTTCAAAGGATCAAATAATCCGTCATCCGGTTCGAAGATGACCAAATAATGTGGGAACCGACCTGTGAGATTTATATTTATTTAATTTATATGAATTTATATTTACGTTAATTTATATACTTCGATAGCAATTTGTATAATGTTAAGTGGACTGTATTTCTGCAATAATCTTATAATCTCACAAATCGATCCTCTACACATTAGGGGGGGTTTATTTATATATATGCAGCCAATCAAACTACAGTATTAACTACATACATTGAAGTGGTTCCTTATCTTATAGTACAGCAGGTTAGTCCACCAGGTATAACTAGGGTGTAGACACCAAATTATCCTCTTTGAGGTAGCTTCCATATCACCCAGTAACTGGTGCACAAATCTTCCTTCCTCGTCTTGACCTGTCAAAAGTACGCTAGCTGTGAAGCCAGAATCCTATATATGACAAGCTATATCAGAGAAAACACTATACAGTACATGGAACATTGAAGACCTGGCTTAATTACCTTTAGTTTGAGGCTTCCACGTGATCTAACCGGTCACCCTATATCCTGACATTAATGGCCATAAATGAATGATAAACGGGTTTCGGATAGACACTTAACTTGAATTTGTAGACAGCGTGTTGACAATGGTACACCTTTGGTTTCCATAACACTACGTCCAAGTAAATTTAACAGGAGCCGAATTTGCTCCCGTGTGAGCCTCTGGTCTCAATAAACAATGGCTGCCCTCCTCCTCACTCTGACGCCTGGCTTACATTGTCCAGATTTCAGAAAGTGATAGAAGGGTCACATTTACTCTACTTTAATATTGATAATTAAGTTAATTTATATAAGATGTTTTTATGATGGTAAAGTCCAAAGACTAATGTATTTAAGAATAATTCCCAGCAGAATAGCTGGTGAATTATAATGGTATGTGGTGATGATATCCCGTTTTCTTTAGATGGTAATTCCACTACAAGTTACGTTTTCTATGGGTAACTTGTTTATACAACACAGCTATTATCTGTATGATATATTAAATGCTGTCGGAATTTCCGACACCACAAGCACTTCAGTGACAGAGCATCACAAGCACTTCAGTGACAGAGCACCACAAGCACTTCAGTGACAGAGCACCACAAGCACTTCAGTGATTCCGCCACCGACTGTGGGTCGACTCTTCCCTGTGGTGCTATCTTGATCTTATCTTGATTCTTGATCTGCTAGCCACACATTTCGTCTGGGGTTCGAACCTTGGCCAGGTGAAGGGTAACTGGGAACCCTCTCCCAACGTCTTGTCTGATCACTTGCTAAAAATCTCTCTCTCTCTCTCTCTCTCTCTCTCTCTCTCTCTCTCTCTCTCTCTCTCTCTCTCTCTCTCTCTCTCTCTCTCTCTCTCTCTCTCTCTCTCTCTCTCTCTCTCTCTCTCTCTCAACCTAACCTACCCCATATAAAAACATAAGCAGTAAAGTATACGAAACCTCCCAACATGTGTGCTACAAGCAGCTGGGAGAGTTGAGAGCACTTCACAACACTTGCTAAGAGTCACACCTTACCCTCGGCCCCTCCCGGTACCAACAGCTTCACCGGTACAGCCTCGTGACCACACCTGTCACACCACGCAAGTGGCAGAGTGGTGTCAGGCTTGGCGGGGTGAACGGTGGGTGGGGTGGGCACACATAGTCCACCAGTAACATTATCACAAGAACTGCCTCACCTAGTTATTCCTTACCTGAAGTATACCTGGAGAGGGTTCTGGGAGTTCTTCTACTCCCGGAGCCCGGCCTGAGGCCAGATACATTGTCCGCCTGTCCCAAGCTCCCTTGGGTTGTTAGTGGAGGTGATGGTGGGGGTAGGGGGGCTGATTGCCCACGAGTAGGGGGGGGGCCGCGCCAAGCATGGTGGGGTTCCATGGTGGGGGGGGGGGGGGGGAGTTGTTCCTTATACAAAAACCGAATCGATTCAATAACTAATTTCTAAACTTATGAGTAAGAGCTTCACTCTTGTGGTTCCTCCCTTCTGAACTGCTTCGCATACATGTTGTAAATAGTGAGGATTTACAACACTTCAGCAGGACTTACTGTTGTGGCCACAACAGTGTTTACAATATGCTGTTGTTGAAGATACTGTGAAACAACGGTCACTATTGCTGGAGATACTGTGATACAACGGTCACTGTTGTTGGAGATGCTGTGAAACAACGGTCACTAATGCTGGAGATACTGTGATACAACGGTCACTGTTGTTGGAGATGCTGTGATACAACGGTCACTGTTGTTGGAGATACTGTGAGACAACGGCCACTGTTGTTGGAGATACTGTGAGACAACGGTCACTGTTGTTGGAGATACTGTGAGACAACGGTCACTGTTGCTGGAGATACTGTGAGACAACGGCCACTGTTGTTGGAGATACTGTGAGACAACGGTCACTGTTGTTGGAGATACTGTGAGACAACGGCCACTGTTGTTGGAGATACTGTGAGACAACGGCCACTGTTGTTGGAGATACTGTGAGACAACGGTCACTGTTGTTGGAGATGCTGTGATACAACGGTCACTGTTGTTGGAGATACTGTGAGACAACGGTCACTGTTGCTGGAGATACTGTGAGACAACGGTCACTGTTGCTGGAGATACTTTTTTTCTTCTACCACAGACGTGGCCAGACATTTACAATGCTAACCAGCATATATACATTTTCTTCTGTCCTCCATGGACAGGGTTAGAGATGTGTTAAACATATAGTTCAAGGGTTTATTGAACACTCAACCACAGAAGGTGATTCGGTGCTTTTAAAATGCTAAGCTAACTGTTACGACCCTGGGTTCTTCAGTGGAAACCAGAGGTCAAAATTGAACTAAATAAGCTACTTTAGAGTAGCAAAACGCAACTCGATGTGTCTTTGTTTGTATCTTCCCTGCCAGACGTAAGACTATTCTTGTTTCTCAAAGAGCATTTAAAGACTGAGCTTGGGGTTGATTATTAAATAATAACATAGGCACCAACTATGTTTAATAATACTCTAATCATTTGAAAAGTAACAATACGTTGCATAGGGGAAGATTTTTAATGTGCTTAGCTGCACGATCAATTAGGCTCTTCCCGGCACCACCACATGCGGGAGCCCTGAGCTGCTCGCTGGGAGCGTTCTTCTCTGGTTGCTGGCTGTGGTGAAAGGAACCTCCTCCTTCCTCTTCGTTTCCTTATTTCTGTGTCTGTCTCAAGATAAGTATATACTGAGTACATTATTCAATATCTGGCATACTCATGTTCTATGTGTAAAGTAGTATACTTTGTGTGTAGTAGGTGTTTTTAGAGTTTATATTACTAGTTATTCTAAAGGGGGTCCCATTGGAACCACGTGGTCCCCCTACCCTAAGCTGACTCTAACTTCAAGTAATTCAATAGTAGAGCTTTACCCTAGCTTGTGTTCAGTGTAAAACCTTGTATCCTGCGTATGTGGACCAAGGCTTTTAACGTAAGGTAGTGTGGTAAAGTTATTATTATTATTGTTATTGGTGTGAAGGTATGGGGGGCTGTTAAGGGGTTAATAAATAAGTACATGAATTATAAGAGTATCGTTCTTCCTGTGTAGGAGATCTTGATCATTCCCTAGACTGACCTTGTTGTGTAGCCAAGTAGTCAGCACTACTTCTAGTTTCCATGGGGGCCGGGCCTTACTGATCTCCCCAAATAGATACATCTTTATTCTGACTGACCTTACCCCTGAATAGCACTAGTTTCCCCATAGCAAGCCCACCATATTTATTATAACACTAACCTACATACGTAAATACATAGAAACACAGATTTACGTATGCCCTACATAAAGTGTTCGATGTGTCTTTTACATAGTGTCATTAATGTGCATTTACAAAGGTGAAATGTAATTCTGATCAGCTTTCATATATACTTTATACACATACATATACAAACACACTCACACACATATATGTGCACATACATATATACATACATGTATACATACATATATACACACACATATGCATTCACATACATTTGTCACTTACTCTGACAGGGTTATATAGTTACATAATATATATACATTGTATAATTGATACATTACATGGTCAATCTTGGGTACAAGTCCAATATATCATCAAGTGTTCCAGTACTCATATAGTAATTACACAGTTCAGCATACCTTAGCCCAGGAGGGCGAAAGTCAGTCAGTATGGGACATTCTACAATATAAAATGTTCAAGAGACTGCATGTTTTCTCTTTCACAAAGTTGACACATTGTGTACTCGACATTTGGGTTTTGAGAAAGCTGCCAGATACGTCTATATCCCAGGCGTATTCTGGCCACTATAACATCACATTGCCGGGTTCTTGTTCTATTAGTCCCATATGTGAATGTCTCCTCACGATATCTATCATAATATTTAATGCTACAACTTTCAGGTCTTTGTGAATTTGTTAGGTCTGTGAGATCTTCATTAGATATTTGTCTAAGTATTCTCTTTGTCACTGCTAATGAAACACCCATATCAATTTCTACCACTGGTTTTCTGCAGGCTGTCTTTGCAAGCATATCAACAGTGTCATGCCTTGAGATGCCAACATGTGATGGTATCCATAGGAATTTAATTTCAAATCTGTTTTCTTTAGCAGCTAAAACATTCATTCGAATATCACTGACTATTTTCTGGGTGTCAGTACTATGTGCGTTCAATGCCAGGAGTACACTCTGCGAGTCACAGTATATAAGTCCACTGCCTTTGTCTTTTAAAAATTCAGTGGCAAGGTATATGCCTGCAAGTTCGGTTTGAGTTGTACTTGCCCAGTCATTGACACGCTTCATTGCTGTATGTACGAGAGAAGATTGTTCAAATATGTTACATGAACATCCGGTACATCGTCCACCTTCTTCTACAGAGCCGTCGGTATAGCACTGATAAACATCGTTACCCATACTCTGAGTACTTTCAGTGATGCTTTTCAGTATTAACTGTTTTAATAATGTAGAGTGCACACTATCTTTCTTGAGCGCACTGTGAAACAACGGCCACTGTTGTTGGAGATACTATGAAACAACGGTCACCGTTGCTGGAGATACTATGAAACAACGGTCACCGTTGCTGGAGATACTATGAAACAACGGTCACCGTTGCTGGAGATACTGTGAAACAACGGCCACTGTTAAAAGCCATATGATCGCTAACACAGCAATTAATATATTGATGTAATAACAATTTTGGTGAGAGGAAATTGGATTAGTGAACACTTCCTGGTGGAATATGTTGGGTTTGCTGCCACAATATTGGCAGGGGCCTGGCCTGCTCTAGACACCCTGCCTGGCCTGCTCTAGACACCCCTGCCTGGCCTGCTCTAGACACCCTGCCTGGCCTGCTCTAGACACCCTGCCTGGCCTGCTCTAGACACACTGCCTGGCCTGCTCTACACACCCTGCCTGGCCTGCTCTAGACACCCTGCCTGGCCTGCTCTACACACCCTGCCTGGCCTGCTCTAGACACCCTGCCTGGCCTGCTCTAGACACCCTGCCTGGCCTGCTCTACACACCCTGCCTGGCCTGCTCTAGACACCCTGCCTGGCCTGCTCTACACACCCTGCCTGGCCTGCTCTAGACACCCTGCCTGGCCTGCTCTAGACACCCTGCCTGGCCTGCTCTAGACACCCTGCCTGGCCTGCTCTAGACACCCTGCCTGGCCTGCTCTAGACACCCTGCCTGGCCTGCTCTAGACACCCTGCCTGGCCTGCTCTAGACACCCTGCCTGGCCTGCTCTAGACACCCTGCCTGGCCTGCTCTAGACACACTGCCTGGCCTGCTCTAGACACCCTGCCTGGCCTGCTCTAGACACCCTGCCTGGCCTGCTCTAGACACCCTGCCTGGCCTGCTCTAGACACCCTGCCTGGCCTGCTCTAGACACCCTGCCTGGCCTGCTCTAGACACCCTGCCTGGCCTGCTCTAGACACCCTGCCTGGCCTGCTCTAGACACCCTGCCTGGCCTGCTCTAGACACCCTGCCTGGCCTGCTCTAGACACCCTGCCTGGCCTGCTCTAGACACACTGCCTGGCCTGCTCTAGACACCCTGCCTGGCCTGCTCTAGACACCCTGCCTGGCCTGCTCTAGACACCCTGCCTGGCCTGCTCTAGACACCCTGCCTGGCCTGCTCTAGACACAATGCCTGGCCTGCTCTAGACACCCTGCCTGGCCTGCTCTAGACACACTGCCTGGCCTGCTCTAGACACACTGCCTGGCCTGCTCTAGACACACTGCCTGGCCTGCTCTAGACACCCTGCCTGGCCTGCTCTAGACACCCTGCCTGGCCTGCTCTAGACACCCTGCCTGGCCTGCTCTAGACACCCTGCCTGGCCTGCTCTAGACACCCTGCCTGGCCTGCTCTAGACACCCTGCCTGGCCTGCTCTAGACACCCTGCCTGGCCTGCTCTAGACACACTGCCTGGCCTGCTCTAGACACCCTGCCTGGCCTGCTCTAGACACACTGCCTGGCCTGCTCTAGACACACTGCCTGGCCTGCTCTACACACACTGCCTGGCCTGCTCTAGACACCCTGCCTGGCCTGCTCTAGACACACTGCCTGGCCTGCTCTAGACACCCTGCCTGGCCTGCTCTAGACACCCTGCCTGGCCTGCTCTAGACACCCTGCCTGGCCTGCTCTAGACACCCTGCCTGGCCTGCTCTAGACACCCTGCCTGGCCTGCTCTAGACACCCTGCCTGGCCTGCTCTAGACACCCTGCCTGGCCTGCTCTAGACACCCTGCCTGGCCTGCTCTAGACACCCTGCCTGGCCTGCTCTAGACACCCTGCCTGGCCTGCTCTAGACACACTGCCTGGCCTGCTCTAGACACACTGCCTGGCCTGCTCTAGACACCCTGCCTGGCCTGCTCTAGACACACTGCCTGGCCTGCTCTAGACACACTGCCTGGCCTGCTCTAGACACACTGCCTGGCCTGCTCTAGACACACTGCCTGGCCTGCTCTAGACACCCTGCCTGGCCTGCTCTAGACACACTGCCTGGCCTGCTCTAGACACACTGCCTGGCCTGCTCTAGACACACTGCCTGGCCTGCTCTAGACACACTGCCTGGCCTGCTCTAGACACCCTGCCTGGCCTGCTCTAGACACACTGCCTGGCCTGCTCTAGACACCCTGCCTGGCCTGCTCTAGACACCCTGCCTGGCCTGCTCTAGACACCCTGCTTGGCCTGCTCTAGACACACTGCCTGGCCTGCTCTAGACACCCTGCCTGGCCTGTTCTAGACACCCTGCTTGGCCTGCTCTAGACACACTGCCTGGCGTGCTCTAGACACACACTGCCTGGCCTGCTCTAGACACCCCTGCTTGGAATGCTCTAGACACCCCTGCCTGGCCTGCTCTACACACCCTTCCTGGCCTGCTCTAGACACCCCTGCTTGGCCTGCTCTAGACACCCCTGCCTGGCCTGCTCTAGACACACGCTGCCTGGCATGCTCTAGACACCCTGCCTGGCCTGCTCTACACACACACTGCCTGGCCTGCTCTAGACACCCTGCCTGGCCTGCTCTACACACCCTGCCTGGCCTGCTGTAGTGATAGTGGTCAATAGTCACGTTGTGACGTACTGACAGTTGAGGGTAGTAGACAGGTGTAAGAGTAGTGGTGGCCGGCCCCCGCGTGGGACCAACCAGCTCACGAAATAAACATAACAAAACATTCCTGGACCTTCTGTGGGGGCGCGAGAGAGGCGACGTGGTCCGCCTCTCAACTGGTTGTTTATCACCCCCGGCAAGGTTGGTCAGCCTGCTGGCACTTCCTCTCACAGTGGTTGGCACTCCCGATAGTTTCGCTCCCCTGAAGTTGGCACTTCCTTTGAGTTATGTTGGCAGCCTGCGACGCTGGTCTTACAGGTCTGGGAGGCTCCCGCGATGGTCTTACAGGTCTGGGAGGCTCCTGTGTTGGTCTTACAGGTCTGGGAGGCTCCGGTGTTGGTCTTACAGGTCTGGGAGGCTCCCGTATTGGTCTTACAGGTCTGGGAGGCTCCCGTGTTGGTCTTACAGGTCTGGGAGGCTCTCGTGTTGGTCTTACAGGTCTGGGAGGCTCCGGTGTTGGTCATACAGATCTGGGAGGCTCCGGTGTTGGTCTTACAGGTCTGGGAGGCTCCTGTGTTGGTCTTACAGGTCTGGGAGGCTCCCGTGTTGGTCTTACAGGTCTGGGAGGCTCCCGTGTTGGTCTTACAGGTCTGGGAGGCTCCCGTGTTGGTCTTACAGGTCTGGGAGGCTCCTGTGTTGGTCTTACAGGTCTGGGAGGCTCCCGTGTTGGTCTTACAGGTCTGGGAGGCTCCCGTGTTGGTCTTACAGGTCTGGGAGGCTCCCGTGTTGGTCTTACAGGTCTGGGAGGCTCCCGTGTTGGTCTTACAGGTCTGGGAGGCTCCCGGTGTTGGTCTTACAGGTCTGGGAGGCTCCCGTGTTGGTCTTACAGGTCTGGGAGGCTCCCGTGTTGGTCTTACAGGTCTGGGAGGCTCCCGTGTTGGTCTTACAGGTCTGGGAGGCTCCCGTGTTGGTCTTACAGGTCTGGGAGGCTCCCGTGTTGGTCTTACAGGTCTGGGAGGCTCTGGTGCTGCTCTTACAGGTCTGGGTGACTTTGGCGCTGGACTTACAAGTCCAGTGTGAAAAAAAATGACATGTTTCCAGACTCAAATTCCTGACCTCAGTTCTCAGTAATATACTTCGGTGAGATACACTTGGAAACATGCTATAGAAACTTTCCTTGCTCGGGAATCGAACCAGGGACCATGAGGTTAAGAACCCACTACGCAGACTACTGCGCTTCAGGACAAAATAAACCTTTCAGCCACAGTAGTAACACCCAGAAAATAGTCAGTGATATTCGAATGAATGTTTTAGCTACTAAAGAAAACAGATTTGAAATTAAATTCCTTTTGATACCATCACATGTTGGCATCTCAAAAAAATGACTCTGTTGACATGCTTGCAAAGACAGCCTGTAGTAGACCAGGAGTAGACATGAATATGTTTGTTTCATTAGCAGTGACAAAGAGAATACTTAAACAAATATCTAATGAAGATCTCACAGACCTAACAAATTCACAAAGACCTGAAAGTTGTAGCATTAAATATTATGATAGATATCGTGAGGAGACATTCACATATGGGACTAATAGAACAAGAACCCGGCAATGTGATGTTATAGTGGCCAGAATACGCCTGGGATATAGACGTATCTGGCCGCTTTCTCAAAACCCAAATGTCGAGTACACAATGTGTCAATTTTGTGAAAGTGTCCAATACACAATGTGTCAACTTTGTGAAAGAGAAAACATGCACTCCCTTGAACATTAAATTGTAGAATGTCCCATATTGACTGACTTTCGCCCTCCTGGGCTGAGGTATGCTGAACTCTGTAACTACTATATGAGTACTGGAATACTTGATGATATATTGGACTTGTACCCCAAGAGTGACTATGTAATACATCAATAATACAATGTATGTGATGTAATTATAACCTAGGCTTGTAAAAGCATCTTAATCACATTCAGTGGTTAAGTGCTAAATAACACTAGTTTCTATAGCAGCTCTAACCTTGTCAAAGTAGGAGAGTTTATATATATATATATATATATATATATATATATATATATATATATATATATATATATATATATATATATATATATATATATATATATATACGTGTAAGCTAGTCAGAATTGTATTTCACCTTTGTAAACACACATCAATCACATTATGTAAAAAAGAACACACATCTCAAGCACTGTTTATGTAGGACAGACGTATATGTATATATTTATGTATGTAGGTTATATTAGCATTTTTAAGCACTTCAATCACCTTCTGTGGTTGATTGGTTAATAAATCCCTGAACTATATGGTTAACACATCTCTCACCCTGTCCATGGAGGACAGAAGGAAATGTATTTACGCTGGTTAGCAATGTAAATGTGTGGCCACGTCTGTGGTAGAAAATAAAGAAAAGCTCAGTGTTACACTCAGTGTGGCTGGTCTTACACTCAGTGTCCCTGGTCTTACACTCAGTGTCCCTGGTCTTACACTCAGTGTAGCTGGTCTTACACTCAGTGTGGCTGGTCTTACACTCAGTGTCCCTGGTCTTACACTCAGTGTCCCTGGTCTTACACTCAGTGTAGCTGGTCTTACACTCAGTGTGGCTGGTCTTCCACTCAGTGTGGCTGGTCTTACACTCAGTGTGGCTGGTCTTACACTCAGTGTGGCTGGTCTTACACTCAGTGTCCCTGGTCTTACACTCAGTGTCCCTGGTCTTACACTCAGTGTCCCTGGTCTTACACTCAGTGTGGCTGGTCTTACACTCAGTGTGGCTGGTCTTACACTCAGTGTGCCTGGTCTTACACTCAGTGTGGCTGGTCTTACACTCAGTGTGGCTGGTCTTACACTCAGTGTGGCTGGTCTTACACTCAGTGTGCCTGGTCTTACACTCAGTGTGGCTGGTCTTACACTCAGTGTGGCTGGTCTTACACTCAGTGTGGCTGGTCTTACACTCAGTGTGCCTGGTCTTACACTCAGTGTGGCTGGTCTTACACTCAGTGTGGCTGGTCTTACACTCAGTGTGGCTGGTCTTACACTCAGTGTGCCTGGTCTTACACTCAGTGTGGCTGGTCTTACACTCAGTGTGGCTGGTCTTACACACAGTGTGGCTGGACTTACACGAGGCTTGGATGGGAGCCAGGGTTACAAACATGATATTCTTGCACGAACTCCTCAGACAAACATTGCTCAGTGCTCATCATATTTTAAGACCAAACTACGCAACAAATTTATTATTGTTAACAACAGTTAAAGTTGCCATATAACTATAACTTTCATGTTAATGCTTTACTGCTCAATAAAGAAGAACTCCGCCGATGATATGATATCGTGTATTGCAAGATCAAAACAAAAGACAGCATTGATATTCTGGAGCGGAAAAGACCGCGGGTGCAATGACTTGTGAGGTGCTCTGAGGTGTGAGGTGTGAGGTGTGAGGGGGTCTACAGCATGGATTTATGTTCTTTATGAGGCAGATCGACACGGCAACTACCGGAAGTGTGCTCTCACTTACAGCATTACTACTCTCACTTACAGCATTACTACTCTCACTTACAGCATCACTACTCTCACTTACAGCATCACTACTCTCACTTACAGCATTACTACTCTCACTTACAGCATCACTACTCTCACTTACAGCATCACTACTCTCACTTACAGCATCACTACTCTCACTTACAGCATCACTACTCTCACAGCATCACTACTCTCACAGCATCACTACTCTCACAGCATCCCGCTCACCGTGTGAACGATGATATTTGTTTTTTGAGAGTCAAGTTCAGTGTGTTGATAGCGAGGGGCTCCGTAGCTAAGGTACTAGTACTCACTTATTTATGCTTGCGGGGGTTGAGCTTCGGCTCTTTGGTCCCGCCTCTCAACCGTCAATCAGATGTTTAGGTTCCTGAGCCTACTGGGCTGTCGTATCTACATTTTAAACTGTGCAGAGCCCCTGTCTCCGCCACATCACTGCCTTGTGCATTCTGTTTGTTTACACTGACACTAAGAAATATCATTCTAATGTTTGTGGCTCAGTTGGTCATTGTATACATTTCCTTCTGTTACGATATATCGTATCGTGTTATTTCATCGCATAAAGGCACGATTATTTAAGTCATACGTTCATTATTACAGGAAGAACGAGGTTAACAACCATGGAGGTCGTTAACGGTCAGCACGGTATGGCTCGTCCGGTGGCGGGAATTTCTGTTAGCCAATCAGAACCACCGGGCGAGGTAACGTGTGCTGGCCGGAGCATGTGGAGAGACAGACATCTACTCTCCTCCATTGAGTCAACAGGCTGTCGTCGCGTTTGGATGTTTGACCAACTGACCCAACTGTTAGTGTGCTCCACCCTCACCAAAGGAAACGGACGTGAGGACCTAGCGGCATGGTAGACGTCTCTGAGCTCGTGGAAGGCACCGTCATTGATAGTTAGAGGCGTTGAGATAACACACAGTTTCCGAAGTGGTCCTAAATACGGGAAAGTGGATGATCTATAAGTGGGAAGAACCATCGGACAAGAGACGACCATTTCATGGTCGCAGTGGCTCTCTCTCTCTCTATATATATATATATATATATCTATATATATATATATATATATATATATATATATATATATATATATATATATATATATATATATATTATATATAATCTGTACTTGTGTACAATGCCTTAATATATATACATTGTATATAAGGTGGTTAGAGATATATCCGAATATATCCATGATGAAGTTTTTATACAATCTTATTTTCTTGTCCTTTGTCAGACCTCAGCACAAAGTGTGTCGCACCTGACTATAGGTCCGGCTGAGGCTGACACCTGATCACATTAATGTACCCCGTTATAGTACAACGAAACATAGGATAAACACTCAGAATAAACCTAAAGTAAATGTGTTGGGTTGTCGACAGTTCGATCCCAACACTTCTCGCCTCCATGGACAGAGTTAGAGATCTGGTAAACATACAGTTCAGCGATTTATGGAACAATCAACCGCAGAAGATCATTGTTGTGCTTTTAAAAAGCCAATCTAACCTACATAAATAAATATATACATTCTGTGCTACATAACCCGTGTTGGAGGACCAATTACTCAGGACCCAATTACTCATTGCTCACGAATATACTCAGGGCGACCCCTGCGTGTTCAGAAACTTGATGAAATAACTGGGATTCGAACCACGAGTGTCGCCGGGTGTTGGTTGGTCATGGAACTTGTGTATGTAAGTGTCATGACCCACCAATACTTATGGCGATCACTGGTGCAGTAGCCAGTGTACCAGCGCCGTTGACGGGGGAGACCCGCGGTAGCCTGGGTTCGAATCCTGAGGGGTCATTGAGTTTAAGTGATACATTTTCCCCTCGACCCCCTCGTCCTCATCCCTTGCTTCCCCTCTCTCGAAAAAATTATTATTACGAAACATCGAAACAACTGTGTTGGCCACACAGAAAATATTATTAGCATCACAAAGAATTTAGGGGATTCACACCAAATATTTCAAACTACTCGCTATAAAAATCGCGAACCAAACACTTGGGGCCAGCCTCACCCAAATAGGCACAAGGAATGGTCTGGGGTATGGGATGAACATAGGCTGGTCGGGGTCGCCAGAATACAAAGGGAAACAGCGTGCCAGGCCCCACCACCACTCTTGGCACTGCCCGCCAGTTAAGCACCAAAATATTTTCAAAAACTTAAAAAATACATTTTTTTAAGATTATTTAGATTTTTAAGATCACATTTTTTGTTTACAGTACACATCCTACCCCGAGCTGACTCACTGATTCAAGAAATATTAATTATTCACACGTGATTCTCACTGATTCAGTTCTGGTCAAGTGGGAAATATTCGTTCAGATGTCCTACGTCTTTTTTTTTCATCAAAAATTATTTTTTAAACACATAAATTAATTTCATTTTGCCATGATATATTTTATGAAAGAGATGAGGGGCGGCGGGAGGACGAGGGGGGGGGGGATATTTAAATATTTTATGTTCTAAGTAAGAGAGACTGAGAGACCCGGGCCACGCTGGGAGGAATGTGTGTGTGTGTACTCACCTAGTTGTGTTCACCTAGTTGTGTTTGCGGGGGTTGAGCTCTGTTCTTTCGGTCCCGCCTCTCAACTGTCAATCAACTGTTTCTCTTACTAACTACTAACTAACTAATTCCCCCCCCCCCCCACACACACACAGAAAGCAGCCCGTAACAGCTGTCTAACTCCCAGGTACCTATTTACTGCTAGGTAACAAGGGCATCAGGGTGAAAGAAACTTAGCCCATTGTTTCTCGCCGGCGCCGGGAATCGAAACCGGGCCACAGAATTACGTGCACAACGTGCTATCCACACAGCCACCGACGCCCCACATGAGTGTGTGTATGTGTGTGCGCGCTTACCTAATTGTACTTACCTATTTGTGCTTGCGGGGGTTGAGCTTTGGCTGTTTGGTCCCGCCTCTCATCTGTCAATCAACTGGTGTACAGATTCCTGAGCCTACTGGGCTCTATCATATCTACACTTGAAACTGTGTATGGAGTCAGCCTCCACCACATCACTTCCTAATGCATTCCAATTCCAATGCATTAGGAAGTGTGTGTGTGTGTGTGTGTGTGTGTGTGTGTGTGTGTGTGTGTGTGTGTACTCACCTATATGTACTCACCTATATGTGCTTGCAGGATCGAGCATTGACTCTTGGATCCCGCCTTTCTAGCTATCGGTTGTTTACAGCAATGACTCCTGTCCCATTTCCCTATCATACCTAGTTTTAAAAGTATGAATAGTATTTGCTTCCACAACCTGTTCCCCAAGTGCATTCCATTTTTCTACTACTCTCACGCTAAAAGAAAAATTCCTAACATCTCTGTGACTCATCTGAGTTTCCAGTTTCCACCCATGTCCCCTCGTTCTGTTATTATTACGTGTGAACATTTCATCTATTTCCACTTTGTCAATTCCCCTGAGTATTTTATATGTCCCTATCATATCTCCTCTCTCCCTTCTTTTCTCTAGTGTCGTAAGGTTCAGTTCCTTCAGCCGCTCTTCATATCCCATCCCTCGTAGCTCTGGGACAAGCCTCGTCGCAAACCTCTGAACCTTCTCCAGTTTCTTTATGTGTTTCTTCAGGTGGGGGCTCCATGATGGCGCGGCATACTCTAAGACGGGTCTCACGTAGGCAGTGTAAAGCGCCCTAAAAGCTTCCTCATTTAGGTTTCTGAATGAAGATCTAATTTTCGCCAGTGTAGAGTACGCTGCTGTCGTTATCCTATTTATATGTGCCTCAGGAGTTAGATTAGGTGTCACATCCACTCCCAGCTCTCTTTCTCGAATCGTTACAGGTAGGCTGTTCCCCTTCATTGTGTACTGTCCCTTTGGTCTCCTGTCACCTGATCCCATTTCCATAACTTTACATTTACTGGTGTTAAACTCCAGTAGCCATTTCCCTGACCATCTCTGCAGCCTGTTGTGTGTGTGTGTGTGTGTGTGTGTGTGTGTGTGTTATATATATATATATATATATATATATATATATATATATATATATATATATATATATTATTAAATATGACCGAAAAAGTAAGATTAATAATTCTAACACGAATTTTCTCAATCTTTCGTACATTACGCTTCACTGTTGGAGGTAAATCAAAAATCACTTCTCCAAAATTCATTTTTATTTCTAGTCTGACGCGACACGGGCGCGTTTCGTAAAACTTATTACATTTTCAAAGACTTCACAAATACACAACTGATTAGAACTTGCGTTTCCCTGATTTTATATCTACATTTGAGTGAGGTGGGAAGGGTGATGTGGCATTACATTTGAGTGAGGTGGGAAGGGTGATGTGGCATTAACACAAGACAGAACACTAGGGGATATTAATAGGGTATTAAAAGTATCAACACAAGACAGAACAGAAACAATGGGTATTGAATAGAAGTGTTTGTAGAAAGCCTATTGGTCCATATTTCTTGATGCTTCTATATTGGAGCGGAGTCTTGAGGTGGGTAGAATATAGTTGTGCAATAATTGGCTGTTGATTGCTGGTGTTGACTTCTTGATGTGTAGTGCCTCGCAAACGTCAAGCCGCCTGCTATCGCTGTATCTATCGATGATTTCTGTGTTGTTTACTAGGATTTCTCTGGCGATGGTTTGGTTATGGGAAGAGATTATATGTTCCTTAATGGAGCCCTGTTGTTTATGCATCGTTAAACGCCTAGAAAGAGATGTTGTTGTCTTGCCTATATACTGGGTTTTTTGGAAACAGGAACTATTTTACAGGAACTTCTTTTCCACAGCTCATAAAACAGAGGAAAGGGTCCTGAAAGATATTGTTAATAGAAACGTTATCCCTACAGACAAAAATCAGAGGATACAACTGACGATTTACTATAAAACCAGAAAAACGGCCAGCCTACTCATGAGAAACTCTCCAGACACAAAACAGAACGCTTTAAAAGAGACTAACGTCGTCTATGCCTTCAAATGCCCACTTGGGGACTGTAAGCTCCAAAAAACCCAGTATATAGGCAAGACAACAACATCTCTTTCTAGGCGTTTAACGATGCATAAACAACAGGGCTCCATTAAGGAACATATAATCTCTTCCCATAACCAAACCATCGCCAGAGAAATCCTAGTAAACAACACAGAAATCATCGATAGATACAGCGATAGCAGGCGGCTTGACGTTTGCGAGGCACTACACATCAAGAAGTCAACACCAGCAATCAACAGCCAATTATTGCACAACTATATTCTACCCACCTCAAGACTCCGCTCCAATATAGAAGCATCAAGAAATATGGACCAATAGGCTTTCTACAAACACTTCTATTCAATACCCATTGTTTCTGTTCTGTCTTGTGTTGATACTTTTAATACCCTATTAATATCCCCTAGTGTTCTGTCTTGTGTTAATGCCACATCACCCTTCCCACCTCACTCAAATGTAATGCCACATCACCCTTCCCACCTCACTCAAATGTAGATATAAAATCAGGGAAACGCAAGTTCTAATCAGTTGTGTATTTGTGAAGTCTTTGAAAATGTAATAAGTTTTACGAAACGCGCCCGTGTCGCGTCAGACTAGAAATAAAAATGAATTTTGGAGAAGTGATTTTTGATTTACCTCCAACAGTGAAGCGTAATGTACGAAAGATTGAGAAAATTCGTGTTAGAATTATTAATCTTACTTTTTCGGTCATATTTAATAATATATGTCTACAGGAAAGACTGCTACCAAAATATACTAATATATATATATATATATATATATATATATATATATATATATATATATATGCGAACAAGCCTGAATGGTCCCCAGGACAATATGCAACTGAAAACAACTTAGTTATATATATATATATATATATATATATATATATATATATATATATATATATATATATATATATATATACACTAAAGCCAGCATTGTCAAAGGAGGAGAGGGATCGGCCACTAAGAAACCACCTGCCGGGGCCGAGCTGGTCCAGAGACGTACTCGATACAAACACAGGTTAACCCCCCCACCCTCCCCCCCCCCCCCCCCTGCGATCAGCACCATCTTCTACTTTCCTTCAGATCAACTCCATTCCCCTTAAATACATTTCTGGTCACGACAACGAAATTCTCGGCAAAAAAAAAAAATCGACAATTTTCCTTCAACAATTGAGAAAATATATTTCAAATAAACTAAATTTGCACAAATCCTGCAGCTCTCTTGCTCCGCCTTGAGCGGCAGAGCATCCCGCTTTGCCCAATTGTTGCGTAAATATAGCCTCGAACCCGCCCGGTGTTACAGATCAACTTTGTCTCAGTCCCGGGCCCCCACAGTCGCCCTGGGGGCCCCCACAGTCGCCCTGGGGGCCCCCACAGTCACCCTGGGGGCCCCCACAGTCACCCTGGGGGCCCCCACAGTCGCCCTGGGGGCCCCGCCCCAAGCCTCTGTTATACCTAGTATTACCAAACATGTTTGATTTCAAGTGATATATTCATTGGTGTCGCATGTGTGCTACGGTAATGTTGACGGATTAAGGTGAGAAGCAACACGTTGATACTTTGACTTTTAAAGAAAACTTGGAAGATATCACGGCACCAACTGGAGATGTGTGAGGACATTATTGATGCAGTTGTAGGGTGCAGCAAGGTGTAGGCACACTCAGGATGTGACTGTCAGGGTATAGCAGTTTTTAGTGTGCCAACATCGGGCTCAGTGGACCAATATTCAGGTGAGCACCACCGGTGTCAACCAGTGTTTTCCGCCTTAACACTCTCTCAATGTCGTAAGTCGGAATGTCACAACACCACCTAAACCTTGACACCACCTATATATATATATATATATATATATATATATATATATATATATGTCGTACCTAGTAGCCAGAACGCACTTCTCAGCCTACTATGCAAGCCCCAATTTGCCTAATAAGCCAAGTTTTCATGAATTAATTGTTTTTCGACTACCTAACCTAACTTAACCTAACTTTTTCGGCTACCTAACCTAACCTAACCTATAAAGATAGGTTAGGTTAGGTTAGGTAGGGTTGGTTAGGTTCGGTCATATAACTACGTTAATTTTAACTCCAATAAAAAAA
This sequence comes from Procambarus clarkii, assembly GCF_040958095.1. NCBI lineage: Eukaryota > Metazoa > Arthropoda > Malacostraca > Decapoda > Cambaridae > Procambarus > Procambarus clarkii. The sequence continues at coordinate 34,785,979 of NC_091192.1, forward strand.
TTGACCTCATACATAATGAAATGGGTAGCTTTATCATTTCATAAGAAAAAAATTAGAGAAAATATATTAATTCAGTAAAACTTGGCTTATTAGGCAAATCGGGCCTTGCATAGTAGGCCAAGAAGTGCATTCTGGCTACTAGGTACGACATATATATATATATAGTTCTGCCTAGGCACCTAGTTCTGCCTGCAGGATCGAGCTCTAGCTCTTGGACCCAGCTTTTCTAACCGTTGGTTTTATAATACAATGACTCCTGACCTATTTCCTTATCATATCTGCTTTTAAAGTTATGGCTGGAGTTAGCCTCTACGACCTACTCCTTTAGGTCAGTCCATTTACTCACTTCCCTCACGCTAGAGGAAAACTTTATAACATCTCTATGACACATCTGAGTCTCAAGCTTCCATTCGTGCCCCTTTGTTCTGTTAATATTTATTGTAAACGTTACCTTTGTTACCATCTTGACAATCACTCTTAAGTATTTTATACGTCTGTATCATGTCCCCCCCCTCTTCCTCCTACTTTCTAACGTTGTCAGGCTTGGTTCCTTCAGTCTGTCTTCATACCTCATCCCTCGCTGCTCTGGGACGAGTCTCGTTGCAAACTTCTGCACCTTTTCGAGCTTCCTTATGTGGTTTTTAAGATGGGGGTACCAAGTTGGGGCGGCATACTCTAAGACTAGCCTCACATAGACGGTTTACAGTAATCTAGAAGCCTCCTTATTCAAGTTTCTGAAGGGTGTTCTGACTTTTGCCAGAGTAGAGTATGCGGCTGACGTTATTCTACGTTACGTAGACGTTATATGAGCCTCTGAAGTTAGGTTAAGTGTTATGTGCACTCCCAGGTCTCTAGACGTTATAGGGAGGTAGTTTCCCTTCATCGTATATTAGTCTTTCTGTCTCCTGTCCCCAATTCCATCACCTTTCACTTGTTAGTGTTGAACTCTAGCAGCCATTTCTCGGACCATCTCTGCAACCTGTTCAGGTCATCCTGTAGAATCTTGCAATCCTCATCTGTCTCAACCCTCCTCATTAGTTTTACATCATCTCCAAACATTGACAAAAAAGACTTGACTCCTGCAGTCAAGTCTTTTGACTGCAGGAGTCTAATAGACCCATACTATTACACGTAAACGAGTAATAGTATGGGACCCAGCACCGATCCTTGAGGCACCCCGCTTGTTACTCTACGCCAGTCGGACTCCTCGCCCCTCACTGTCACTCTCTGACACCTGTCTATCAGGTAATTCCTTACCCATGATAGTGCGCTTCCATCTACTCCCGCCTGCCTCTCAAGTTTGTATAGTAACCTTCTGTGGTACTGTATCAAAGGCTTTTTTGGCAATCCAGAAACATGCAATCTGCCCATCCTCCTTCTCTGTCTTGCCTTATTTTCGTCACCTTATCATAAAACTCCAGACATGAGTTCCCGTCGTCTGGCATAATTTCCCTTCTCCAAAGCCGTGCTGTTGTTTGCTTACAAATATAATTCTTTCTAGGTGTGCAACTAGTCTTAACCTTATAATTTTATAATTATATTACTTTGCAAGGGATGCTTGTGAGCGACACTGGTCTGTAGTTAACGGCCTCTTCTCTATCTCCTTTCTTGTAGATTGGCACCTCATTTGCCTTCTTCCAGCAGCTGGGCTGCTGGAAGTGAAAGTGACTCATTATAGATTAGTGCTAGAGGTGTGCTGAGGGCCTGTGCTGCTTCTTTTAACATCCATGGTGATATTATATCTAGCCCAGTAGCTTTAGTTACATCTAGTAATGCTAGCTGAATTCTTACTTCCACCGCTGTTACCTCAAAATTTAGTAGTTTCTTATCAGGGGGCTGCTTCCTCAGCTAGCTCTGGGAGCTGTTCAGGCTCAGTAGTGAACACTCCATGGAAGCTGGCATTGAGTTCATCACAAATTTCTTTATCATTTTCTGTATACTGGCCTCCCCCTTTTTAGTAACCTGGTCACTTGGTCATTCATTGTCATTTTCCTTCTTATATGGCTATGTAGGAGTCGTTGGCTCTTTGGTTTGGAGGCAATATTATTTTCATAGTTTCTTTCTGCTAATCTTCTTATGTTTGTGTAGTCATTCCCGGCCGTGTTGCGTCTAAACCTCTGCCTCTACCTTGGCCTCTGTCCTTTGTTTTCTGCATTTCCTCCGCTCCCTCCTGCTTTTAGCTGTTGCTCTCTGACACTGTCTATTGAACCACAGGTTATTATATGCTCTTTTTTTCCCTTAGTGGTGGTATGAATATCTTTTCTGCCTTTTTGCACCTCAGCTTGACTTGGTCCATCATTTCCTGGACCGTCTTCCCTTTAAGTTCCTTCTCCCATTGCACACTTCCCAGATACTCTCTTACTTTCATGTAGTTCCCTTTTTATAGTCTACTCTCCCTTCCCTGACTACTTGTCATATAGGCACTGTTCTGAGGTCCATCATGTAGTGGAATACCAGGACACAATGGCCACTTGCTCCTGGTGGTATTTCATGCTTTAAGTCCTCAATGTCTTCCTCATTCTGGGTGAAGATCAAGTCCAGAAGGCTTGGTGTATCTCCTCCCCTTTATCGTGTGTCCTTCTTTACATGTTGGGTTAAGAAGTTTCTTTCTATAACTTCTACTAATTTCGCTCCCCACGTTTCTTCCCCATCATGAGGATTTCTGGAATCCCCGTCAATTTCTCCATGATTAAGGTCCTCCATGGCTAGAATAGCTCTCATAATGTATTCGCTTAGTTGTGTTTGCGGGGGCTGAGCTTTGCTCTTTCGGCCCGCCTCTCAACTGCCAATCAACTGTTTACTAGCTATTTTTATTCCCCCACACCACATTTATGCCCTTTCACATTTCACACACACCACATGTATGCCTTTGTCGCTGCTCTCTGCAATGTCTCTATGCATACTTTGTTGTCGTCATATTTCTGTCTGAGGGTCTTGTGTTGTTTGGCTGGTAGGGTTGAAAATTACCAGCACCGTAATTCTTTTTCCATCTGCTGTCAGAGTACGGAGATGGCGTCTGTGTGTATGTCTTCACTCAAACTTCACTTTTCTCGAGTTCTTCAAATGTCCACTCCTGCGTTACAAGGAGTGCAACTCCTCCTTCTTGCCTTTGTTGTATTTCTTTCCTTATCAGTTGGACTCCCCCTGGAAATATTGCATCAGCGATCATATAATTTATTTTCGTTTCCACTATTGCAATCAAATCTGAATCATTTTCTCTTACTCTTTCTTTAATTTCCTCTGTTTTGCTTGTAACTCCGTCGGCGTTCGTGTACCAAATATTCAGGCTCTTTCTGGACACCCTAGGCCCTGAGAGTTTAGTGTCAGGGAGTGAGTGGGAGTCTGGGGGTGAGTGGGGGTCAAGGAGTGGGTGGGTGCCCGGGGTAAATAGGGGTCAGAGAGTGGGTGGGTGCCCGAGGGTGAGTGGGGGGTCAGGGAGTGGGTGGGTGTGTGTGTTCAAGTTATGAACATGAAACAAGATCAACATGTCCCCTTGTCACATTAAGGCTGTGCTTCAGAAGACAGCTCTGGGTAACTGAACACAACATTCTTATCCCACCGCCTCCCACCCAGAAAATTTATTTCGTGAAGCTTGGCCTCGTTAGTTACCTGGAGGCGAGACTCACCTGTCAGACGAGACGAAGGGCACACTGGCCAGGCCGCAGCATCTCTCTCTCTCTGGTCACAATTATCTCATCTATTTTGGTAAGTACACGCAGGCACTGTCCGTCCTGCACAACCACTTCTTCACTTCTTGATTCCTTCGCTGTTTCACTTCTGGTTCGCTTCAGAACATTTTGCGTTTCAGTCGTTTGTTTTTAGCAATCACTTTGTATTACGGATATTTTTATACTGTCGGGAAAGAAGAAATGGCGCACTACACTGTAGTCTTGCGGCACTGGACACCTACACTGATCAACACTTGGCTTAACTAATCACAATGAACACTTTACAAAACTATGGGCACTTGCGATCCAAAGTGGCCCGCTGCCTCCCCTACAGACAGCTGTATGGCACTCTTCCCACCCTTAAACCACCTGACCAGAGGTCAGAACAAGAGGTCACAACCCGGCCACGCTCTAGGTGGAGGCTCTCCCACGCTCGGAGGCCACCAACTGCACCACTCTCTGCTCCAACACAAACTGGCAGACCTCACCATCCAACTGTTTTTAGCTTGGATGCCAACCCTGTGTAACAGTGTGTGTTGTTGGTCCACGTCGAGTCCAACTAAGCACTCTTGGACGCTGTGCCACATTTGTATGTGGCAGAGCGCTCATGTGTGTACACACAACACTGTCTCATGTACTCTTGTACTGCAGCGGTTGTACTACAACACAATAACCAACATACTGTTAATATACCGCCACAACTACACCAGATCTACTTCAATATTTGTTGAATAATTCCAATAATTCGTTGAATAAATTTACTCATGAATATAACATCGGTTTATTATAACCGTAATGTTTTATAAACCCTTTATGATAAAATAGTGTATGTCTGTCTGTCTGCTTTTCTGTTTGTTCTAAGTAGAAGGCTAAATGATTATGCCCAGCCCTCATCCAGCTTTCCAAGATGACACGTGGGTGGGGAGGGAGGATATGAGTGTCATAGGCCAGTCGGGGTCGGCCTCAGTGCTACTTATTAAGAAATATTTACATCTACAGTGTCCCCTGCGATTTTAAAGACGTCTGAAATCAGGATGAGGTCTTTTTGTGTTTTCAAATGTTTAATTCTGTGAGAATTTTCTGAGAGAGAGAGAGAGAGAGAGAGAGAGAGAGAGAGAGAGAGAGAGAGAGAGAGAGAGAGAGAGATGGGGGGGATAGAAGAGAGAAAGAAGGAGAAAGGGGATGTTGTGAGAGAGTAAATGGGAGACGGAAGGAGAGTAAAGAGGAGAGGGAAGGAGAGAGGGGGTGGGAGGAGGGTTGGAGGAGACAAGATGGGCGGGTGAGAGGGGATAATGTTGGGGGGGAGAAAGGTGGAGAGCGGAAAGATGGGGAAGAGGGGGAGAGGGAGAGAGAAGAGGGAATGATGGACGACAGATGAGAGAGATTATAGACTGAGGAAATTGAGAAAGGAGGGAAGAGAGGGAGGAGCGAGGGAGAGGGAGAGGTAAAGAGAGAACCCGGGTGCCTCATCCACCATACAGTGTGTATGCCATCCAATATATATATATATATATATATATATATATATATATATATATATATATATATATATATATATATAGATTAATAATTCTAACACGAATTTTCTCAATATTTCTTATGGTTCTTTTCACTGTCGATGATAATAGAAAAATCAGTTCTCCAAAATTCATTTTTTATTTCCAGTCTGACGCGACACTTGAACGCGTTTCGTAATAACTTATTACATTTTCAAAGACTTTAATGCACACACACAACTATAACCTGCAAACACTAAAACAGATTTCTTACTATGCTATAATTCAAACGGCTTTTCATTTTATATACCTGCATTTGGGTGAGGTGATATGTTACAACAGTTTTGGATGAGGTGAAAACAAACTTTCAACACAAGATAGAACACGAAATATTGGGTAAAGTTAAAGGGAAAGAATGGAAGTAAATGCAAAGGGCCTATTGGCCCATATTTCTTGATGCTTCTATATTGGTGCGGAGTCTTGAAGTGGGTAGAATATAGTTGTGCTTTAATTGGCTGTTGATTGCTGGTGTTGACTTCTTAATGTGTAGTGCCTCGCAGATATCAAGCCGCCTGCTATCGCTGTATCTATCGATGATTTCCGTGTTTTTTGTTAAGACTTCTCTGGTGATGGTCTGGTTGTGGGAAGAGATTATATGTTCCTTAATGGAGCCCTGTTGCTTATGCATCGTTAATCGCCTGGAAAGAGATGTTGTTGTCTTGCCTATATACTGAGTTCTTTGAGGCTTACTGTCCCCAAGTGGGCATTTGATGGCATAGACGACATTGGTCTCTTTCAAAGCGTTCTGCTTTGTGTCTGGAGAGTTTCTCATGAGTAGGTTGGCAGTTTTCTTGGTTTTATAGTAAATCGTAAATTGTATCTTCTGATTTTTGTCTGTAGGGATAACGTTTCTATTAACAATATCTTTCAGGACCCTTTCCTCCGTTTTATGAGCTGTGGAAAAGAAGTTCCTGTAAAATAGTCTAATAGGGGGTATAGGTGTTGTGTTAGTTGTCTCTTCAGAGGTTGCATGGCGTTTCACTTTCCATCTTATGATGTCTTCTTGAGATCTTGAGGTTATCTTGAGATGATTTCGGGGCTTTAGTGTCCCCGCGGCCCGGTCTTCGACCAGGCCTCCACCCCCAGGAAGCAGCCCGTGACAGCTGACTAACACCCAGGTACCTATTTTACTGCTAGGTAACAGGGGCATAGGGTGAAAGAAACTTTGCCCATTGTTTCTCGCCGGCGCCTAGGATCGAACCCAGAACCACAGGATCACAAGTCCAGTGTGCTATCCGCTCGGCCGACCAGCTCCCTGGTCGGAGCTTTGTCTTCAACGAAACCATTGGAGAAGCCGTTGTTGACTAGGACCTGCCTTACCCTACAGAGTTCTTCATCGACTTGCTTCCATCCTGAGCTGTGGCTGAGAGCACGGTCGACATAAGCGTTAACAACACTCCTCTTGTACCTGTCTGGGCAGTCACTGTTGGCATTGAGGCACATTCCTATGTTTGTTTCCTTAGTGTAGACTGCAGTGTGGAAACCTCCGCTCCTTTCCATGACTGTTACATCTAGAAAAGGCAGCTTCCCATCCTTCTCCATCTCGTAAGTGAAACGCAACACAGAATTCCGCTCAAATGCCTCCTTCAGCTCCTGCAGATGTCTGACATCAGGTACCTGTGTAAAAATGTCGTCAACATACCTGCAGCATATGGCCGGTTTCAAGTTCATGTCGACTAAGACCTTTTGTTCGATGGTACCCATGTAAAAGTTCACAAACAGGACACCTAGGTGAGAACCCATGGCGACCCCATCTACTTGCTTATACATGTGCCCATCCGGGCTCAAGAAGGGT
>NC_091192.1:34797997-34975497 GCF_040958095.1 Procambarus clarkii
CCCTTCCTCAACAATTAAGAAAATGTGTGCAGCATGGGAAGAATTGCAAACCTTTGCTGAAACGACTCACCCAAATCAAGCTGCAGTAGGCCGTTGCCTTAACCTACTCAATGACACTGTGATGCATCACTACAGACAAATGTTAAAACGAAGGGAAAAACAAGTGTCTCTTGACAAATTTTTAGTGAGACAAACAAGCAGTGTACCACAACCAGGTCCAAGTGGTATGCAGGCAAAACGTAGGAGAGAGAGTACCCCAGAGAAAACATCACTGCCTGATGTTATAATGGAAGGGGACTCCCCTTCCAAACAGTAACACCTCTCCTCCTTCCCCCCTCATCACCATCTTCCATACGCCATCAATAGTCCTCCATAAAGGTAAGATAAACAAATGTGCTGTATTGTAGTTAGAAAAAAATTATATCAGTATAAAATGTATTTGTAAGTTAATATTTTGGAGGGTGGGGAACGGATTAATTCAATTCCCCATATTTCTTATGGGAAAAATCGCTTCGACTTACGATCCGTCTCTGAGGACGGATTACCATCGTAAGTCGAGGCCCCACTGTATAATTTATTTATTTTTTATTTATTTATATGTATATACATATATATATATAAATATATATATATATATATATATATATATATATATATATATATATATGCGAACAAGCCTGAATGGTCCCCAGGACAATATGCAACTGAAAACTCACACCCCAGAAGTGACTCGAACCCATACTCCCAGAAGCAACGCAACTGGTATGTACAAGACGCCTTAATCCACTTGACCATCACGACCGGACAAAATGAGGTGATAGCCGAGGCTATTTGAACCACCCCACCGCCGGCACTCGGATAGTAATCTTGGGCATAGCATTTTACCAAATCACCTCATTCTTTGGGGCACACGTGAGGAACACAAATGCGAATAAGCCTGAATGGTCCCCAGGACAATATTTGCAATATGCAAATCACCTCAAAGAATGAGGTGATTTGGTAAAATGCTATGCCCAAGATTACTATCCGAGTGCCGGCGGTGGGGTGGTTCAAATAGCCTCGGCTATCACCTCATTTTGTCCGGTCGTGATGGTCAAGTGGATTAAGGCGTCTTGTACATACCAGTTGCGTTGCTTCTGGGAGTATGGGTTCGAGTCACTTCTGGGGTGTGAGTTTTCAGTTATATTATATATATATATATATATATATATATATATATATATATATATATATATATATATATATATATATATATATATATATATATATATATATATATATATATATATATATATATATATATGTCGTACCTAGTAGCCAGAACGCACTTCTCAGCCTACTATGCAAGGCCCGATTTGCCTAATAAGCCAAGTTTTCCTGAATTAATATATTTTCTCTAATTATTTTCTTATGAAATATTAAAGCTACCCATTTCATTATGTATGAGGTCAATTTTCTTTTATTGTAGTTAAAATTAACGTAGATATACTGTATGACCGAACCTAACCAACCATACCTAACCTAACCTCTCTTTATAGGTTAGGTTAGGTTAGATAGCTGAAAAAGTTAGTTTAGGTTAGGTTAGGTAGGTTAGGTAGTCGAAAAACAATTCATGAAAACTTGGCTTATTAGGCAAATCGGGCCTTGCATATTAGGCTGAAAAGTGCGTTCTGGCTACTAGGTACGACATATATATAATATATATATATAAAATATATATATATATATATATATATATATATATATATATATATATATATATATATATATATATATATATATATATATATATATATATATATGTCGTACCTAGTAGCCAGAACGCACTTCTCAGCCTACTATGCAAGGCCCGATTTGCCTAATAAGCCAAGTTTTCATGAATTAATTGGTTTTCGACTACCTAACCTACCTAACCTAACCTAACCTAACTTTTTCGGATACCTAACCTAACCTAACCTATAAAGATAGGTTAGGCTAGGTTAGGTAGGGTTGGTTAGGTTCGGTCATATATCTACGTTAATTTTAACTCCAATAAAAAAAATTGACCTCATACATAATGAAATGAGCAGCTTTATTATTTCATAATAAAAAAATTATAGAAAATATATTAATTCAAGAAAACTTGGCTTATTAGGCAAATCAGGCCTTGCATAGTAGGCTGAGAAGTGCGTTCTGGCTACTAGGTACGACATATATATATATATATATATATATATATATGTATATATATGTATATATATATATATATATATGTATATATATATGTATATATATATATATGTATATGTATATATATATGTATATGTATATATATATATATATATGTGTATATATATATATATTATATATATATATATATATATATATATATATATATATATATATATATATATATATATATATATATATATATATAAAATGGTAGGTTGTTTTATTTTTATGTGGATTGCTTCAAGAATGTGTAATCTTCTTACATCTTGGGTTTTGTCTATTATACAAGTGCTTTTATTCAGCATTTCTCGTTAGGGTGATGTCATGGGCTTGTCTCATGTGATTTCTGGGGGGCACTGGATTGAAGATGACAGGTCAAACGCCTCATCAGCTTGGTCTATGTCATACCTATGTACTTAGATTGAAGGTTACATCCTTCGTGGGGGCATGTGTACATGTCCACCAGACCAGAGGTAAAGACCAGAGGTAAAGACCAGAGGACCAGACCAAAGGCTACCAGAGATAGCCTTTCTTTTAATTAATATCATATTCGACATATTTGTTAAGAGTATTCATTATTGACTATGATCTGCCTTAATCTACTGATTTCATCACCAAACTGCTTCCAATCTGTTAACCTGTCATGGCACTCACTCCTAGCATTAAGATGTAAGCATTCAAAAGAGCCGTCACTCCCAGGTTCTGAGAGATTCAGTGACATTATAAAATGAACTACAACAATTAGAGGACCTAAGATATTAGTATCATTAAGATAAAATCCTCCACAAAATGACAATCGACCCATTTTCAGTTATTGCTATCCTGCGAAGAACTGCACAACAAAATAAATTGGCAAAACGGGAAACCCGATGGGGGTACAAACATTTGGATAGCTAAATTCGTGGAAATAGCAGCGAGAAGCTGTGTAAGAAAACATGTCGGTGAACCAAATTGCGAAATAATGAAGCTGGGTATGGGGAATAGGAGACCAGACACAAAGTATCACATGGAAAAAGGAAAGGAAATCATACCTGAATTGGACAGAGAAAAAGGACTTGGGGTTGATATAACAGTGAACCTACCATCACAAACCCAAATCAGAAAAACATCTTTAGCTGTCTTAGGAATCTGAGCAAAGAGTCGTTGCACATGTAGAAAATTTGTAACAGACCCAGTCTGGAATACATGGCAGAAGTACGGAATCCCTATCTTCTCAAAACACAAAACAAAGCTGAAGAAAGTTCAGATGTATGCTACCAAAACCAGTCATGAGTTACAAAGAAAGACTTAAAGGGGTTAGGCTTCACTTCAGGGAAGTAAACAAGGGAGACATGATTAGCATATACAAAATATTCACAGAAATAGACAGGGACAGACAAGGACAGACTATTTAGCATGAACAAGAGATAATACTTTTTCAATATCAGGATAGTAAACAAATGGAATGCACTAAGAAGTGAAATAGTGGAGACAAACTCCATACACAGCTTTAAATACCTCATCTCCTTCAAATACAGCATACACAAAGAGGTGAACCTCATATCTTAATTGAAGTGCATATACACTTCTTTATTATTATTAAACCTGAATTATGTTAGAGATTAAAACAAGTAATTAATTATCAAAAGAAGGTGCCAAGCCGGGGATTAAAGCAAACGTGCCGATTGATCAGTAAACTAATATGGTGGCCTTAATAACCCTCCAGAAGTTGATAGGTTGCTACTCTCTTGCCTGTAATTGCCACAAATTATAATGTTAATACAGTAACTGGTAAAATAAAATGGTTAATTCATGCATAATTTTTAGCTGGGCTTAGTGGACAATCAATTAAAATTCTTTAACTTACACTTAATTGCCAGTTATTTAGCTTTGTCCTTTACACTGGACGCTTACTTACACCACAAGCAATTACCATATTTCCAGTGGATAGAATGCAATAAATGCGAGTGTATTTTACATTATTTTATGGCATTATAAAAAATATGTCCTTTATACATGATATTACGGTGCTAAGAACCATTTTTTATTGCTTAAATGCAAAATGCCCCATAGAAAGATTAAAGGAAACAAAATAGCCTTTGCAAAATATGCGCGCGTCATGTCTTGTGCTCATGTGCGCCTTATATGCTGGCACAGAGGTGTGGTATGCAGCCCTGGACTTTTAATAATGAATCCTTCAGCCATTGAGACGCAAGCCTATGATTACTTTAAGATCATAACCACAATGTTTCTGTATACGGCACCGTCTACACGTACCTAGTTGATATTGTGCAGCTTCAGGAACACATGTAGGCTGCTGTAGCAAATAGGGTCGGTGATGACTAATATCTAAGCAAGTAAATATACAGCTGGTGTTTGCCATACAATGTATAAAGCTGCTGATGTTAATAAGCTTTCACTTCTTTATAACAAAATACTGCAGTACAGAACTGTACTATCTTGAAGTTAGAGTTAAAAAGCTAATCCTGTTGACATTTAAAGAAAATAATACCAGTCCGTATACTTTAGCAATGGTTACACTCAAGATTTGGTGGTATTAAAAGATCCAATAATATTAAAAGCATATAATTTAATCCTGTTATTTTTATTTTAGTCAGTAGTTAAAAATGTTTTGTCATAGCCTTGTAACATTACTTAGATCTTTACTCCACAGCATTCACACAAAAATAATACAAGTTGACATTTAGCTCTGCATTTATATCATTCTACTATCATGTGGTGGATACACATAATAATTGTTATTTTTTCATCTAGTGTATATCATGCTTTGCACAAATATACTGAATGTCATCTAGGCTCGAGGAGTATTCAATTTAAAACTGCAAACAATTACCGAAATGGCTGTCACGTATAGGTGGTCCTTAATCTGCACAAAGGATTTTTCTGAAAAAACCTCATGCAGAGGCAATTCATGGATATCAAAATGAACATGATAAATCAAAACATAGGGTTACATTCCAGAGATCTCCTAAAGTCCAGTTTTAACACATCTTTCAATAAAATGAACATGAACCTGAACATTATTACTGAACCCTTCTGCTACTTTCAAGCCCCAAAAGAGTATATAATGAAATACAGAAAACTTGAGAGGTATCAGGTATTCAAAAACATACTGTAATCCAAATGTCCATAAAACACAAGTCAGTGTATTACTGGTATTTATATGTAGTACATGAAATTGCTTCACATGCACAGATCTTGCACTCAAGTTCACATTTGGCACCATACAGGTAAACACCCTTTTGCAGAGTGAGGGCCACCTGTGGAGTACTTTTCTCAACATTTCTATCAATAGTAAGTAATTTCTATTTACTTTTCTCAACGTTTCTATCAATAGTAAGATGCAGTAATTTCTGTTTCAATCAGCCCCATTAATATAATTTGCATGGCACAATTTACTGCAAGCAATCAGTCTTGCACCAATGCCTATACATTCACAAGGGTTTCCTGCTTCTTGTGGAACACAAGAGACCACACATCATATGCTTAGTTTGGGTTGTATGGATAAATAAGTAATATTAAACAAGTTTATTTGCTTTACATGTAAACTTGTGTCTGAAGATGAAATATTAAATTTTTAAAAATCACTTTGTACAGTGAACTGTCGTAGAATTTATCGGTATAAAACATCTTGTGACCAAAGTACTTTCTACATGACAATGTTGCTGTTATTTGTTACAATAAGGCAAGAAACAAGGGGAAACACCCTGCGATTAATTTTGATCCCGGGTGACTGCGTCGAGGCTTGAGCTTGACAATATCGAGTTGTGAAACAAGGGCATTTAAAACACATTATGGACTTGGGAAGACATTGTCACTACTGCCACATTAACAAATTCTCATTATAAAATTGTAGCAATCACTCACACTCAAACAACTCGGGTAACTCACAGATATACAACATTTTAACATCATAAGTATGTTGCCAGTGCATTTTCCTCGGGGCTTGTCACATTAAAACTCATGCCTAATTTACACTGATTACACACACTACATAAAAAATTATTCTTTTTTTTAATTGTAGTGGCACATGCAGATGCTGAAGAGGACAGTATTACTTCATAAAAGCTACTGAACAATGTAATAAAATTAGTTTACACATTCTATATCACTTCTAGGAAAAAATCCTACATTCTGCAGACTACATCCACCAATGTGACGATGGGTGCCTCACACCTGCGTGACAGTTCAAGGACTGTTCTTCTATACCAGAAAACACAACACTTGAAGCATCACAAAGCATCACTGCCCCGTTGCCCCTGTTCCAGAACTCGAATATTAATTTCACCGTCTCATTTTGCAGTAAATCTTTTTTTATCACTTTAAACTCTGCAATCAACATTAAACATTTTGATTGTCCAACCAAACTTCAAATACAAACTCTTAAATCCTCAATAAATGCTTTGTAACATTTAATATTAAAGGCTCCTTTACAACAGCAAACAAATAAAAAATACATACTGCAATTTCACCTGCCATAAAAAGGAGCTACTCGGAGAAGCATTCGCTTCCACTATCTTGCACAGATATTATTAAAGATATTATTATCATTCATATATAATCTAATCTCTACAGAATCCATTTCAGTAAAAAACATAGTGTTTAAACATTAACAATAATAAGGCCACTGTACTGTACATATTGAGAAAAAGAGTTCCTACAAGTTATGCTGCAGACACCTCAGCCAGATACTGTACACACTAAGGCCTGCAACTGAGTACTGTACTGGAGTCTATGTACACAAGAGCGTCGTTCAACAACAATGCGTACCACTCCCTCCTCCCACCGGCCCAAACCAACAAGGGGGAACACCTACCGCATGCGGCACCTGACAAACATATTCATCAGGACTAGAAATCTTTTAATCATTTTACACATTTACCAATCATTTACATAAATCAAGTCAAGATTTAAGGAGAAATGTATGATCACCACTAAATTTTGTAAGTGCACTCAAAACTTAACAAACACTAAATATCATTGATTTACATAAAATACAAACTCGACGATCATTGCTCAAAGAATAGAGGCAAAATTGTCATAAAAATTCTGAACTGTCTAATGGTTAACAGGAAATTTAATATAATTAATAATTAAACAAAAATTTAAGCAGTGTTAGGGGTAGGTGTTGACCATGGGTTTAGGGCTGTTGGTTTGGAGAGAATGTTATCTTGTAATATCTGGGTTCGGGCAGGCAGGACAGTTACACAAGGTCAGCAGATCACGACGCTTGTCGTGATGGGTCATGAAAGAAGCGAGATTGGAGGAACAGAGTTGAGTTTTTTCGGACTTTGTCATTTGCCCTCATTCACAGTTGCGATCAAACTCATTTTAATCGACTTAGCTGGAAAATATACCAGTGGTCCATCCCACATGGGCTTTACGAAAGTTGCAGACGAGACACATCAGCCAGGGTTAGAAAAAGTTACAGGCAGCATTGCCTTGCACTCTCCTAAGGCTGTTGTTCACCGGGACAGCAAAACCAGTCACGCAACTATTGGTGGAGGGAATGAAAGGTTATGACCCGCAACATTCACATTATTACTGAATTTAAAAACTTTTTTATAAAGATCCTTCTTTCATATAAAACATCATGACTGGGCATTGAGATTAATTCCCCATATTACAGACCAACATTATGTTTTGTATGCAGAATGCTCATGGAGTCTCCTTCCATCCCCTAGGCCCAGGGGGTCCCAGAATGATCCAAATCTTCAGCCGTGTTCTCTCCTCCCATTCAACTTTGTTCCAGGTTTTGCCCATTATCACAGAGAACAGTTACATTTACAGCACCAATGCATCTCTCCCACTTACAAAATCTAGCAACACTACCATCTACACTACAGTCTGTAGAGATAATGTGCAACAGGGCTATAACTTTATTAGATAAGTAAAAGTTTTTGAACATCTCCATTAGTTATGGAAAATTTAATAGCCCACCATGATAGTTCTCATTTTTATATATATAATAAAATTAATAAAAATAAAATAAAAGATATAAGATTAATATATATATATACTGTATATATATTTCTTGGCTATACCTATATAACAAGATTATGGACAACGGGAGGAGACACTCACTTGAGGAAAAAGGCCATGTTAGCTATTGGACGTCTGTTTTGGAAGCTGACGTGCACGTGACCTGCTGCCTTAAACACCTTTTATTTAGGATTTGCAGTGATACTGCCTATTTTATGGTGGTGCATTTGCATTAGCCAGCCAACCAACCATTAGGCTACCCGCCCATTCCCGCTTCAAAACAATTAGTAGCCCCAATCACCCTACGTAACCCAGCATCAACGGTGTGACAGCTACTCTAACACAATAACAGACAAACTAAGCAAGGATGGAGGTTAGGCATTACTGGGGAATCCTAGAAAGCTAGGATGAATATCAAAACAACGACAGCAGAATGTCCACCGTCGATAATGGTGACTGGAAATAAAAACATGGGAGAACTCGGCATTGGCACACAAAATCTTTTTGTTCAGAAAATAGTAAAGCACACAAACTATGCCTCTAAGTCTTAGGTAAAAATCGTTAAAATTAGCAGCTGCATAACATCATACAGTTTAAAGTATGATTGCTATAATATACAGCATTCCATGATATGATGACACTGAGTGGGAGTCTCATCTTGGCACTTGTCTGATAAACTCCTGCTGAGCACATTGCACAGCATCGTTAACACAAAAAAAAATCTTCACTCACATACTGGCAGCATCAAATACTCACATCCAATACAATACGAGGGCTGGTGAGGATAGGTGTGCTCAGATGTAGGACAGAGATTGTCTGTACCACTGGCTGTCACCTATTCGCTAATTGAACCCATAACAGTGACACAGTCACCCTACTAGGGACTCCAGTCCTCATAGTTCCGCTTGCATCCCCGACTGGTTCCAGACCTACCAGGCTCTTCTTACTGCCTATCAGTCCACCCAATAACTTGGGATGGTGACTGCAATATAGTAGCAGCAGTCAGTTGGATTCAGTCCCGGCAACCAGTGTGCTGTGGAGTGCCCGAGCCCCAAGTACCCTGGCCAGCTGGAGGAGGCCAGGTGTGGAGGGCAGAGGAAACGAATAAGTGGGCCGTGGTTGCAGCGGTGGCTGAGGGAGTCGGGTGGGTAGGGGGCCGGCAGGAGTGTAGAGAGAACTCACTTTACTAGTGTGTGGGTTTCCTTCACCATACCCTGCCTAGTGGTCATTCTCCTCCCTCATGATGGACCATCCTTGGTCTCCTCATAATCCTTCTGGTACGACTGCTGCTGTTGTTCTTGAGGCTGCTGCTGTGAAATGAGTGGTGGAGGTGATGGCTGGACTTGCGTCATAGGTCCCTGGGTTATTTGTGGAAGAACTTGGCTTCCTTGTTGCTGCTGAGGAGGAGTCTGTGAATTTAGTGGATTGTTGCAGTTCCGAAGAACACTGTACACATTGTCCACCTTACTCAACGTTTCCAGAAAGGGAACGAGGTCCATGAGTTCCGAGTCACTCATGTCATCAAACCAAGATGATACAGGAACCTGTATGAGTAGAACAAATAACAATTATGAGAAATCAACTAATTACCTTAAAATACTGTATTTATAAGATATACCAAATAAATCCAATAAGAACTAGAATAGCTTTAAAAAGCTTCAAATAAAAATCAAACCCAATACAAGTTTAATTTTGTTTAGATGAATTTCCTCTTAGTAATAGCTCTCTTATTAATATTATTCATAATACTATTCATCATCCTGTATTCAGGCATACAGGATGGATTCTAGGGGGAGGGGGGGGGGGGGACCTGACAGGCGAGTGGACGGCCCTCGGGGTTCGTCGTCCTAAGGGTCCAGTTTCAATCCCTGGCAGAGGAGAAAACAAATGGGCAGTTTCTTTCACCCTGATGCGCCTGTTCATCTTTAGTAAATAAGTACCTGGGAGTTAGACAGCTGCTACAGGCTGCTTGTTGGGGATGTGTGTGAAAGTTAGGATTAAGGACTTGCTCGAAACGCTATGCGCGCTAGTGGCTGTACAGGAATGTAGTAGCTCTTGTAGATATAAATAAATAAAAAATAATTAAAAGATTCTGTGATCATTTACAGAAGCTAACAGGCTTATTCATCAGGAGAAGTTCATCCTCCCCATTCATTTTCATCCTTCCCTTATTACTTTCACAACAAATGACCCACAACTGATCTTGAGGCCGCACTCACAATGTTATCCATGACACCACTCAAACAGCTGACATTATACATGTTATGTCTAGAGCTGTATACGCACTGTACAGTACAGTGTACAGTACAGGAAGGAAGCCTGTACAGTACTTAGGCTTATCCAGATACTACTAGGTCAATGACTAATCTTCCCTAGAATGCCACCCACTACAAATGCTTAACTACCTGGTACCTATTTGAATGCTATATGAAGAGAAGCATCAGATGAAAGAAAACATGCTCATTCATTTCTGTCCTTCCAGAGAATTAATCTTGGGTTCTTAGATTGTAAAGCCGATGATGTAGACCATTCTGCTACAGGTCCCCCACATATGCCTCGGGTATGTACCGATTGTGACTATTCTCAAATTGCAACTACAATACTGTAATTGCAAAATGTAGGTATACATGCAAGTTATTAAGTGAAATTTTGCTCAGCCTGGCTTACTCCCAATCAGGTTTACAACAGAGGTAAGTTTCACATGTATGCTGCAGATGATGGTTTACAACAGAGGTAAGTTTCACATGTATGCTGCAGATGATGGTTTACAACAGAGGTAAGTTTCACATGTATGCTGCAGATGATATCCTTATCCAGTTCACTGTCCTTCAAATTACCACAGCTTCCCTACCTTATCTTGAGGTTACCTTGAGGTGTTTTCGGGGCTTAGCGTTCCCGCGGCCCGGTCATCGACCAGGCCTCCTGGTTGTTGGACTGGTCGACCAGGCTGTTGGATGCGGCTGCTCGCAGCCTGACGTATGAGTCACAGCCTGGTTGATCAGGTATCCTTTGGAGGTGCTTGTCAAGTACTCTCTTAAACACTGTGATGGGTTGGCCAGTTATGCCCCTTATGTATATCTCATACCCCCTTATGTCTATCTCATACACAAGCCCTATGTGAGGAACACAATCAAAGGTATTTTTTTAACAGACTAGGAAAAGTGCAAACCCAACCTTCTTTATCCTATCATATCTTAGTGACCCTGCCAGAGAACTATTACAACTAATAAGTTTGTTATGCACGATTTTTCCCTACTGAGGGAGGGAACTCCCTACTTTGAGGGAGCCGGTTGGCCGAGCGGACAGCACGCTGGACTTGTGATCCTGTGGTCCTGGGTTCGATCCCAGGCACCGGCGAGAAACAATGGGCAGAGTTTCTTTCACCCTATGCCCCTGTTACCTAGCAGCAAAATAGGTACCTGGGTGTTAGTCAGCTGTCACGGGCTGCTTCGTGGGGGTGGAGGCCTGGTCGAGGACCGGGCCGTGGGGACACTAAAAAGCCCCGAAATCATCTCAAGATAACTAAAACCATGATGCCCCTCCATTACAAAGTTTGTCCTCTCTAGGTGCTTCAGGTCATGCAGAATGCAGGATGGGAATAAAGCATAGAGATGGTTTTTACCAGATGATGGGGGGTACAGGTGGAAGTTGGAAAAGAGGAACCAGAGAAATGTGCAAAAATATTTGTGTGCAGTGATGATGGTAAAGAAGTGGCAGCAGCTGGATGCGGAGGTCATGGAAGCTACCTCCATTTACAACTTTAAGATCAATTATGACAGAATACTGTAAGGGCAGGAGATATAAACATACCAGATACAATAGTTGGGGGAGGGGGCTAGATCTTGCTTCCCCCACAGACACAGCTAGGTAACCATAATTAGATAAAAACTGATACGTAACCACTCAACACACACACATACACACACGCAACGTTTTCAGTGTCAGCGTAGTCAATAAATGGAATGCATTAGGCAGTGATGTGGTGGAGGTTGACTCCATACACAATTTCAAATGTAGATATGATAAGAGACTAATAGGCTCCGGAACCTGTATACCAGTTGACTGACAGTTGAGAGGCGGAACCAAAGAGTTGAAGCTCAACCCTCGCAAGCACAATCGGGTGAATACACACACACACATGCACAGAAAAGACGTGTCTAAGAGCCAACGCTTGACCCTAAAAACATAACTTAGTAATTAAACACACATACGTACATGAGTGTGAAAATGTGTATGTCCATTCGGTTGATCTGAAATTCCCCCCCAGGCATTCAGGACCAGGTGATTTCCCTGGGAAAATGCCTAAATCTCAGCAAGTAAATTCTAATTTTTGGCTAGCATTTGGGTGTATTTTACCCTTAAATCTCCAAGCTAATTTAAAGTACTAAATCCAGGTGTACAGGGGAGAAAGTAATGAAGACCATAAGGATCACTTGTATATGGCATTTGAGCACAGGTAGAAATTGCAGATAGTGACTGTAGCTGTATAAGGGTGGGTTAAACCCCCCTACTTGGACGTCTGGGTAGCATCACAAGGGGGTACAACACTATAAATGTGAACTTAAAGATTCCTTTACCAAGGATACAAAGCTAGTTAGATACAGTTCCAAGAGAAAGACTGCCAATTTGACACAAGATAACATACTGTACTGCATATGTAAAATAATGAAATGTTGAAATTTCACTCCTTCAAAGCTCCTTGCAAGGAAAGGGGTGATTGTAATATTTGCCACATTAGATTTCATTGTAAATACCAATGCTATGAATTTCAACCAAAATGCATACCAAAATTCAACCAAAATGTTCTGTATTCAGAACTATACTTGAACAAATTAATCATAAAAATAATAAGAAAAAGAGTCTAACCATCCTACCCTATTTTGTTTAACTGATGTAACCAGATTTTTTATCATATGCATGTAATTACTAAAAATTTAAATTCTCCTCTAATATAGTTTATTTATCCTGAATATTATCATTACTATTTTCCCCTTTCATAATGTGAGAAGGCATCAATCCAGAAATACTCAGAATAATGACAAAAGGAGATAAGATATTTGAAAAAAAAAGAGAGACCATTACACTACAGTATTGTATCTTCTGGAGCACACACTGTGCAGCATTAGGTAGTGTAAGCACAGCCCCACCGCACATGTTGTGACAACATCTATCTCGGCACTCTAATGGCAGACTACACATTACTTTACCAATATATATACCACCATTCAAATTGTAAGCCAAATGTTATTCTATCTATGCCAAAACAACTTAAGTATGGTTTACGCTGCTGTCCGTCCATTACTGTAATTTATATCAATTGTTACAGAGCTTCTAATTCTGACAACCCCTTACCCCAGCAAAACATCAACAATTGCACCCCCAGTACTGCATACAGCTGCACTTGTTTACTTCATTTGTACTCGACAAGTACTATACTATACCTTACTCTCATCTTATAACCCTGTCCACCTGTGGGCATACATGGAGAGGGTTTTGGGAGTGCTACTCCCCGAGCCTGGCCTGAGGCCCCAGGCTCGAATTGGGGTAACCTGGTCCAACAGGCTGTTGCTTGGACGTCTTGCAAGAAATTGTCTAAGGGCCTCTTGAAGACATCCAATTTGTTTTGGCAATATTTCTATTTTTTGCTGGAATGGTATTGAACAGCCGCAGGCCCCTGATGTTCAGACGGTGTCCTCTGATTGTACCTATGACATCTCTATTTCTCATTGGTTCTATTCTGCATTTCCTTGTGTATCTTTTGCTTCAGTATGTTGTTATTCTACTGTGCAAATTTGGACCTGGCCTTCCTTGTATATATTATTTGATACCTTTCTTATCTCCTTTCCAGAGAGTACATTTTGAGAGCTTTAAGACAGAGTCAATAATTTAGATGTTTTTATTGTTTCTATGCATGCCATAAAGGTTCTCTGTATTCCCTCTACTTCAGAGCTCTCTTCTGCTCTAAAAGGGGAAGCAGGTGCTAAGCAGTACTCAAGACAGGACGACATGAGTGATTTAAATAGCATTAGTACTGTACTGCCATGGGATCTCTGGATTTGAACGTTCTCATAATCCATCCTATCATTTTCCTGGCTCCCGCTATATTTGCTTGGTTATGTTCACTAACTTCCATCATGTCAAGACATCATAACTCCCAGATCTTATACATGTTGCTTTCCTTCTATGAGTAGGTCTGATTGTGTCCTGTACCCTGTGTTTCGTTTAAGTTCCTAGTTTCCACCATACCTAAGTACCTGAAATTAACACTGGGGAAGCTAATAGTAAAGAATTATGTTATATATCCTTAGTACAAAATTATGTACAAAATTAAAGCTAATAGTAAAAAATTATGTTATATATCCTTAGTACACCCTCATTTCTATTTTGAGCCAAACCCTCTGTACCATCAGCTCTCATACAACCACTGGTTACAGTACTAAATATTTTAAACTAAACAAGTCATCATGTAGCAGAGACTTACAACCTCCCGCATTCATACTCTTTCTCCAGACCCAAGAATGAAGAATAGTGTCCTCCTTTTCTCAATAAATGCATCTGGTTTCAAATAAATAAATTTTGGTCTAGTTTATCACTTGAATATCCTGCCACGTATCTACCAGGCCACACACACACAAAAAGTAGCATTTGTATTTGTTCAAAATTTGGTTACCTTGCCACTATTTCAAAATGTAATATCCTATTAACCAGTATTTTCATTTTAACTGCAACTACAGAATATGCAACTACTGCTTTTGTATTCAAAGGTTGTTACTCACAGCGTTGTCAGGATGGAAGATGTATGATGCGGGTGAATTATCCATTATTACGACTTTATGAAGATCACGGCCTAAGCGACTTAAATCCTTGACATAATTGCCTCGATGGAAGACGCAAGATTCCCGGAATAGCCGTGCCCGGAACACTCCCCATTTGTCGAGAAGATTTGCTACTGGATCAGCATACTGAAAATTAAAGTAGAATTTTAATTAAAGTTATAAACAAATAACAAGTTTGAGCTCTCGGATTGGATAGATCTTAAAACTGAATGCTTATACTGTATACAGAATACTGTATCTTACTATAATGCTTATATACTATATTGCTGTATCTAAGCATTTGTCTTAAACAAATGCTTATATACAGCTGCACATGAATACTGCCTTAATAAATGATGATTGTAATATATCTCAATCAAACTGGAACACAACATTTCGTCTTGCAAAGATTAAGTCGGAGACAATGTACAAATGCACCACCACAGAAGTGATGATGCTCTAGTCAAGTGGTGTGTAACAAAACTGGGTCTGCCACACCTTTCTGCTTCTCAAATGCTTTATTATCTTGGGGATGAAAATAACGACAGATGTTAAGGGAAGAATTTATGATACTTTATATCCTCGTAATTTCAGATACATATCTAAGGTACAGTATTGTAAGTTTACAATTACAGTATTGTTAAATGAACATTATTTGGACTCTGCCTATTTGGACAAGTCATTTGAAGTACTGTATGCGGGGAAAAATTGTTTTAAGGAGCTTACCTTACCTGGATAACTAAGAAAACTGTAATATGCACTACAGTACTAGTAAGTCAGGAGTCAGGAGAGGTAGGTAGCTCTAGCAATGAAAGCCTTGCAGTGAAAGAATAAGATGACATGTGGCCAGGGAGTTAGTTGCATGAAGGAGCTGTAGTATTCTTAAGGATGCGAGATGTACCTATGGAGTGACCATGACAAATCCCAGAGTTAACAATGTTAGAGACAAGTGCGGTGTTGGGGAAACCAAGAAGGGTAAAGAAAAAATCATGCAGTGATGAGGAGGGGAACCTCAGAAAATTGCAAGATTGAGGAGTGTACCAAGATGGTTTTGTTATGTTGAAGAGTAGTGAAGTGAGTATTTTAGTCAATTTAATGTACAAGAAGAGAAAGGCCCGCAAGATGGGAAGAAATACGAGGAAATGGAAGAGAAATTAAATGAAAGCAGTTTGTTAAGAGGAGGGGGAAGGTTACCATTGTTTGCATACAACAAATCATGAGGAAACATCGTACCAAGCCCTACGAAGTGGTGCTTTGGCAATCTGTTAATGATTTCCTGTAGCGTGTTGGTGCTGGGTTCTCCAAGGCACATGCCACTAAGAAAGAGAAAAAGGTGCAAACTGGAACTAGAATGGTATTCCCTCTACAGGCAAAAAAAAACAAATCACAGAACCACCCGAACACTTCACCCAGTCCTAAAAATGACAAGTCTGGTCATGTACCGAAACGGAAACAATTGCGCTAAGTTGCAAGAATCTTATAAAATCCAGAAAAAAGTGCAAAATGCCATCAATGAAATAAGAGATGAATTCAAAATACTTTTTCTCCTATGCAAAATCTAGAACAAAACTACATCTAGCACACAAGAGTGATAGAACTTTTACAGATGACAAAGAAATGAGTGAAATACTGAAGCTACAGAACAATTCTGCTTTCAGTGAACCCCTGAACACATTGAAGATCAATGATCCAAATTAATTCTTCATGAATGTGCCATCAATATCAAACCATATATCAGATGTCACCCTAACCCTACTGCACTTCAGAGTAACCACAGATACCATGCCCCATGCACTCTGCACCAGGCCTGGATTCCTGGAATTCAATATTCATCAACAATTGTAAAAACCACAATTACAAGTCCTAAACATTTTTTGGAGATGGAACCTAGATACTGGTGCTATCCCTGACATACTTAAAACAGTGGAGGTAGTAAAGCAGATGCAAAAAATTATCCACCAATAATTCATCACACATCACATCACACATCAAAATCTTCGATCACAAAACAAATGGAATTGGTATTCAAATGGAATACACAAAACATATGAACTCAGTAATCAAAACGAATGGAATTCATAACCCAGGACAACATGGGTTCATAAAGAGGGTGCTCCTGCCTCCCATAATTGCTAGACCACTATGACAATGTCTTAGATGACACAAACGAAAAGCAAAATACTGATGTAATATACAGGAAATTCATAAAAGCTCTTGACAAATGTGTCCATGGTGTTATTGCACATAAAATGCACACAAAAGGAAATACTGTACTGGTAATGTAGGGAGATGAATCCTTAATTTCTTAATGAATAGAACCCATAGTGTAATTGTCAGTAAAGTAAAATCCAGATCATCCACCATGAAAAGCTCAGTCCCCCAGGGTGCTGTGCTTGCACCAGTACTTTTCCCACATTCACATCAGACATAGACAAAGATACAAACTATATTACCGTATCATTCTTTGCAGAAGACACTTAAATTTTCACGAGAGTAGACAATATAGAGGACATGACAAACCTTCAATCTGATGTTAATCAGGGGCCAGATTCACGAAAGCACTTACGCAAGCACTTACGAACCTGTACATCTTTTCTCAATCTTTGGCGGCTTTGTTTCCAATTATTAAACAATTAATGAGCTCCGAAGCACCAGGAGGCTGTTTATAACAATAACAACAGTTGATTGGGAAGTTTTCATGCTTGTAAACTGTTTAATAAATGTAACCAAAGCCGTCAAAGATTGAGGAACGATGTACACATTCGTAAGTATTTGCGTGAGTGCTTTCATGAATCTGGAACCAGGTCTTTTAATGGACCACAGAAAATAGCATAATGTTTAATGAAGGCAAGTTCCACCTACTACTACTATGGTATAAAACGAAAATATCAAAACCGAAAACAAATATGAAGTGCAGTCAAACAACACTATTAAAAGAAATAGCAATACACTATATATAATATTTAGGAATAATCATGTCAGAAGACCTTATTTTTAAAGAACACAGCAAAGTAGCTGTCACAACTGTAAGAAAATTGTCAGGCTGGTTAGAAAAAACCTTGTAAGCATGAGATGCCATACCATTAATGATACTTTTTAAGATACTAGTGTTCTCTAGTGGGGCAATATTGTTGCATATTAACAGCCCCATTCAAAGCTGGAGAAATTGCAAACCTGGAGAATGTGCAAAAGTTTTTACTGCCTGAATATACTCAATAAAGCATCTAAATATTGGGACTCCTTAACAATTTTAAACCTGCATTCTCTAGATAGCAGCAAATATTAGGTAAATATAATTGGACTAATATTATATAATTGGTAAATATTAGGACTGGTTCCAAATCTGCATGCAGCAACAGTTCTACAAAAAAACAGGAGACATGGAAGGATGTGCAAAATAGCCCAGTTTAAAAGCTTAAGTGCAATAAGTATGCTGAGAGAAACTATCAACATCAAGGATTCAAGACTTTTCAACACTCCCCCTCTACACTTATTGGACATAACTGGTAGACCTCTCACAGTGTTCACTTGATAAACACCTCCAAAGGATACCTGATCAACCAGGCTGTGATTCATTCATCAAGCTGCATCAGCTGTGTTCAACCGCCTGATTGACCAGACCAGAAACTAGGAGGCCTGGTCGGGGACATTGATTCCTGGAACCAACATCAGGTAGACAGCAAGTACGCCATATTGTCTCTACACAAAATAGGCTCTACAACACTGATGGATACTGTACTGTGCTATACAAAGCGTACACAGAATGCCAAAACTGTGGCATGAGTACTTACATGTTGTCTAATACAAAAGGTTTTTGGAGATAGAACTGAAAAAAGGGCCCAATAAGTGTCACAAAGTATCCCATCTCTTCCCATAGACAATAACTTTAAATTCAGTTTTGTGTTGCATTCAGTTTTTCCAGAATGCATTCCTTGCATAAACTGAGGGACCAATATATAGATTAATAGACAAACATTACAAAAATAAAATCAAACCAGAAAGTACAGTACGCTGATGAACTGGAAGAGACATCTACGTGACCCTCGGCCAACTTGAAGGCCTGCAATACGGGATACATTCACAAATGCAATTTTAATACATTGTACAGTATTAACAGTATTCGTGTATATCAATTTTATACTATTCCATTGATTTATCTTTTTGTTAGGCTCTTGAGATTGTTGCATCATTCTAGGGAGGGAATGATTATAAGGACCCAAGTAACGTAGACTGGCTCCTGCATATTATTTACATGGACTGAGAATTCATTGCCTTCATGACAGTTCATAATCTGAAATTGTTCAACTTTTCTGTTTTGTTGTTATTAGTGACTGATCAGGATACCATTTTAATTGAATATGTTTAGGTTTAGAGGAACTGTTGGACGAGGTACCTTTATATTTGAACATTTG
The DNA here is from genome assembly GCF_040958095.1 of Procambarus clarkii. NCBI lineage: Eukaryota > Metazoa > Arthropoda > Malacostraca > Decapoda > Cambaridae > Procambarus > Procambarus clarkii. The sequence continues at coordinate 34,817,418 of NC_091192.1, forward strand.
TCTCGATGTCTGTTTGGTGCAGTTCCTGGCTTGTGCAAGCCTGGGTTGGTGGTGTTTGTGTAGGCAGTCCACAATTTGTTTCTAGGCAATTCATTTCCTTTTTTTTTTTTTTTTAGAAATTTCACAAGTTGTGCTGGCCTCGGCTGGCATTGCTTGCATAAGGGATCCAGTACCAAATCTCTGCTTCAACGAGGAGATCGTTGTGTGTTGGAGTTGTCAAGTTTGACAACTCAGAGTTTGGTTGTCAAGTTTGACAACCAAACTAAACCATAACAACCAAACATGTTGTGGTGAACCAGGCATGAGGTTGTTGTTGGTAAGAATTGTATTGTCATGTGTGGTTTAAGTTGTTACACTGACCAAGTTGATTTGGGAATGCTGGTGACTGCATGTTGGATGCATCTTGTGTTGGGTTCTTTGTTGAGGTTTGTTTGGCCTTGCATTATTTTCTTGATTTTTCTTTCCTTCTGGGGCACACTGGAGACACTGCACTGTGTTTGTCTCCACATATGATACATCTTTGGTGGTCTGGTTGGATCTTGGGTGATCTGGTTGGATCTTGGGTGATCTTGGGTGATCTGGTTGGATCACTTCAGTATATTTGTTTGCAACATGATCAAATTTAAAGCATCCAAATCATTGTGTGATGATTTAATGCCCCTCCTTCGATATCTGGCTGGGGGGGCTGACTTCAAACCAAAATGCGTGAACCCTTTTTCTACTGCCTTATTTGCGTGTTCAGTTGATTCAAGGTTAATTTTTGCATGGGGGCATTTTTCTTTGTTTATTCTGTAAATACGAATTGCCTTTAGTGTGGGATTTGCATTATAAACTGCCTCGATAATATCATCATGTGTGTTGCTAGCTATCATAACACTGAGTCTTCCAGCAAAAATAGTTCCTCGGCTTGGAATTTTTCTGTAGGAATTGGAGAGATGATTGCAGTCTGCATGTTTGATTTTTAGATGCTCAGTATATTTTATTCATTTGAAAGAAGAATTATTGCCCCAGTGGTGAATGGGATAATGTCAACTGGTACTACTTCAGCAATAACGAACAGACTTGTGTGATATCAGTATGCTGAACTGTACTTAGCTTTCAGGTTACTCTCTAAACAAAACTTTTGCTTTGGACGTCACGCCTTCATAGGTGAGGGTGAATAGTGACTTGAATCTTCAATAGTAAACAGATTCATGAAGTTCAGTTTTACTATGACATTTCAGTAAAGAGGAGGTGTTCACACACACACTCTCTGGTGCTATATAGAACAATATTTTTGTTTTATAGTCACGGTGAAAACAGAGATAACAAATAACAATCAGCTGGCTTTTAAATGGTTAGTAGCATGTTAGCCAATTTATAAGAGATCGGCTTTATTTAGAAAAATCCTAATTCGACACTAGGTGTGCCCCTTAACACAGACCTAACCCTGCTGCAAGGGTAGGGAAAGTTGCCTAAAAGTTTATTTATCCAGCTTTCCTATCAGTAGATGAGGCACTCATGCAGGTCTGTTTGGCCAGGTGGTGAAAATAAGAAGAATGGAGAAATGTCTGTTGGGTATAGTAAGTTCGTATTATTAGGTCAGTACAAGTGTGTGTGTGGTGATACGAGTATGAATCATTGGAGACAACGAGTGGTGAGGTGTTAAATTATGAGGTTGGGTGAAGTGACCAATGATGAGGATGGGTTGGGCAGACTTAGTAAGTGCAGTGAGAGGAAAGAGGGAGGAGCCTATGGTGATACTTGCTGTAATATATAACAGCAACTCTCACGTATTAAAGAAACTTGAATAACTCACTCCAGTGGCCCTGCATATCCAGAGAGATTATTTTCATGCCAGATACACAGTAAATGGCTAGGAGGCAGGCCATAAAGAGCTAGATCTCACTCCACCCACAGTCACAGATAGGTAAACACACACAGGAGAAAAAAATATCATTGTATGTACTTCATAAATGCTCTACTATGACTAAAATGGGGTTTTGGAGATACCTTGGATTATTAAATTGTTCTTTAATATGACCTTTGCCAAGCACTGGGAAGCAAAATATGAAGATTAACCTGCTAGTTGTGTACAGTATGTACAGTTGCTCACAATAATTGGAGATGCAGTATCCTTAATCAGGAATACCACCAGGGTCAGCACACTGTGTTCTGTTCTACCAGAACTAAGAATACTTTTTTTTTAGAGTTGAGGAAGACAAAGTGGCAAAGATAAAATTACCGTATAACAATGCACATCTGTACTACCACTCAGCTCTATGTTGTCTTACATCAGAGGCTGTTTATGGTGAAGCTCACATGGTAGCTCTCAGGACCTCCAACCCATGAGACGTGAGACTTGCTCTTGTAACTGGGCATGATTAGAGGCACGCTTTAGTCTGGCATTCTCCGAGCAAGTCACTCAACCTCAAGGTCAATGATTTAACAAGCCCTCCTTGCCTGGCATTCCATCCAAAAAGCTGTGGCAAATGCATCAACACAAAATAGAGCACAAAACAATGGATGTAAATCAGAGAAGTTTAGATTCAGTTAAGACCTGGGTAAATATTGGTTTGAAAGCAGGGTTGCTGATTTGTGGAACAAATTACTGTTTAACATAATACATGTGAGATTGCTAGATTGTTTCAAGCACAAGTCAAACATACAAACATACATACATATATGTCTTGACTTTTGTTTGGGTGGATATAAATAGGAGCTGCCTCATATGGGCCAATATGCCTTGTGCAGTTTCTTTTTATTCATATGTTCTTATGGATACATAAATGTTCTCCAGAAAAGTTAATGCAAAAGCACATGATCATGATGTTGCTTGTGCTGTATTACAGTGTTGTTATTTGATGGTAGTCTTACCTTGGCTAGACTGGCTGTGAAGAGTACACATTCGTATAGTTCACCCATCTTTTGTAAAAAATCATCCACAAAGGGTCGTTTTAATACATAAACTTGGTGGATGGTTCCATCTATTTCGACAGGAACTATGAAGTCGGCGTTACTAATTGGCTGGAAAGAAAAAATTCTTATTATTATAAGCACAATGCTAATTACAACAAACCCAATTTTAACAGTGCACGAAAATAAATAAAAAACAAAAGGAAGGCTAGTTTAGTTTTTATAACCACAATTTGTAGTTCTGAATTTAAATATAAATACAGTACTGGTATTGCTAACATTACAATCTATATTCAATTATGAAACAACTAGCACTCGCCTTGAACGATGAGTGAACAAGCGTCTCGTCAAGGTCAATAACCATGCATTTCTTGTGCATATCTCGGTGACTGACGGATGGCAGGAGGTGTCTCTGTGGCCCCGGGGGCTGTGGCAAATGAGTATAGGGAGAGACATCCTCAGACACACACACTCCGTTGGCTGAACCACCCGAATCATTTTCTCCAGACACACAACAGCAAAATAGTGTGCGGAGGATACTTCTTTTGGGCTTTTTACCATTCTGGTTCCCTGTAAAGAACAAAATTCATGTAAGTGAAATTTATCCATAACAGACTAACAAATTTAGCAAGGATTAAGGATTACTGAATAAAATGTGTAATTATTGAGCAAAGAAAACAATTACACATCTTGATGCAACAAAAACAATACTAAACAAAATTCATTGATGACGTGATAAAATGGCGGCTGTGCACCTAAGACTGGAGGTAACAAGAGCAAATAGCTTAGAGGGAAATACTGTAATTTAAGAGTAAAGTGGCCATGACAGTAGCACAGACTGACCTGTGATAGGACAGCTCAAACAACAAAGTAACTAATTGAAAATTGATGAGGAACACAACAAAGAAGGCAGATATGAGAAATATTAAAAATAATAAACGAATCATAATCGAGCATTAATGTAGTGAAACACAATACCCACATCATTACTATATTTACACCCTGTCCGTTCCCTCTATTTACCACTCTGAAAAAAATACCAGAGGGAAAGGTATGTTACTCTACCTTGTAAGCACACCTAACCTAACCCAATGACAAGAACACACAAAAAGGTTGTTTGATGTATCACTCGAGGTTTGTTGGATGTTTGCTCGAGGTGTGTAATGTCACTATGACGTCAAAATGTTCACGATGGTACAAGTTTTAGATCCTGCTGCAAAAAATTACTACGGTTTTTGCCTAACCTGAAACATACGAACCCAAGCAACCCACGTTTCCTACTGAGGTCGATGAATTGAAAACATCAACATTACAGTGCTTTAATTTTTACTAATACGTTACATTTTTAAAGTATGCAACGTTTAACAAAACAAAACAAAAAAAACAATTTTATTAAAAATGGCATATATTCAGCAATAGGATGGGTTGATATTTAATATTATGATGCAATTCACCGGCTAATGATCAAGATGATGACTTTCTGGAAATTACAAGTTGCACATTGCTTGCGGGGGTTGAGCTTTGGCTCTTTGGTCCCGCCTCTCAACTATCAATCAACTGGTGTACAGATTCCTGAGCCTACTGGGCTCTATCACATCTACATTTGAAACTGTGTGTGGAGTCAGCCTCCACCACATCACTGCCTAATGCATTCCATTTGTTAACTAATAACACTGAAAAAGTTCTTTCTAATGTCTCTGTGGCTCATTTGGGTACTCAGCTTCCACCTGCGTCCCCTTGTTCATGTTCCACTCATGCTAAAGAGTTTATCTTTGTCCACCTTGTCAGTTCCCCTCAGAATTTTGTAGGTGTAGTGTGGGTGGGTGCTGAAGGGAGAGACCAGTACTGGTGGGTGTAGAGGGGAGAGACCAGTACTGGTGGGTGAAGAGGGGAGAGACCAGTACTGGTGGGTGTAGAGGGGAGAGACCAGTACTGGTGGGTGTAGAGGGGAGAGACCAGTACTGGTGGGTGAAGAGGGGAGAGACCAGTACTGGTGGGTGTAGAGGGGAGAGACCAGTACTGGTGGGTGTAGAGGGGAGAGACCAGTACTGGTGGGTGAAGAGGGGAGAGACCAGTACTGGTGGGTGTAGAGGGGAGAGACCAGTACTGGTGGGTGTAGAGGGGAGAGACCAGTACTAGTGGGTGTAGAGGGGAGAGACCGGTACTGGTGGGTGTAGAGGGGAGAGACCGGTACTGGTGGGTGTAGAGGGGAGAGACCGGTACTGGTGGGTGTAGAGGGGAGAGACCAGTACTGGTGGGTGTAGAGGGGAGAGACCAGTACTGGTGGGTGTAGAGGGGAGAGACCGGTACTGGTGGGTGTAGAGGGGAGAGACCGGTACTGGTGGGTGTAGAGGGGAGAGACCGGTACTGGTGGGTGTAGAGGGGAGAGACCAGTACTGGTGGGTGTAGAGGGGAGAGACCAGTACTGGTGGGTGTAGAGGGGAGAGACCGGTACTGGTGGGTGTAGAGGGGAGAGACCGGTACTGGTGGGTGTAGAGGGGAGAGACCGGTACTGGTGGGTGTAGAGGGGAGAGACTGGTACTGGTGGGTGTAGAGGGGAGAGACCAGTACTGGTGGGTGTAGAGGGGAGAGACCGGTACTGGTGGGTGTAGAGGGGAGAGACCGGTACTGGTGGGTGTAGAGGGGAGAGACCGGTACTGGTGGGTGTAGAGGGGAGAGACCGGTACTGGTGGGTGTAGAGGGGAGAGACCGGTACTGGTGGGTGTAGAGGGGAGAGACCGGTACTGGTGGGTGTAGAGGGGAGAGACCGGTACTGGTGGGTGTAGAGGGGAGAGACCAGTATTGGTGCAGACTCCCCCCCCCCCAACACACACACACACACACACACACACACACAAAGGGATCCATTGAATAACGTGGCATGCTTCACACACCAGCCTTCTCACTAACCCAAGCCTTCCTCAAACATCTCCAGACTGGAATGTTGAGGAGTCAGCACAAGAGTGTTGAGGAGTCAGCACAAGAATGTTGAGGCGTCAGCACAAGAGTGTTGAGAGAATAGACCAAACTAGCAGGCAGACAAGAATATTGAGGTCACAGAACACTGTAGAAAAGAAGCGTGTGGAAGTAGAGAAAGATGTGAACAACACAACCCGTCCTCCTGGTCAGATAGTACCTTTTGTAACAATGTACACCATAGTACAAACATTGACGTACTAAGCAATTAGAGAGCAGAATTGTGTACTATTCACTTTAAGAGAGTTTAGATGAAGCTAAAAGCAAACTAATATATTCCTAGGCCTAGTATAGTGCACACATGCATTATATTAGGCCTTAGATAATGTATATGAGGATTAGGAAGGTTAGGTTAGTTTGTTTTTTTCTTTGCAATATAAGTAGAAAATCGTTTTACGGTTCGTCCAAATTCAACAGTATCGATTTCTACTTTCTAATTGCGTTGTCCGTCGAAAGTAAGAGAGAATTTCTTTGTGCAGAAACCAATCTGGCCCCAGAGCAGCCTAGAAGCAATCACTGCAGGAGAGTACAAGCGCGCGCTCACCAACACAACACAACACACAAACACAACTCACGTATCACATAACACAACCACTCTCTCATTCCCAATACCTCCAGAGATTCATTACGGAATCCAGTAACCCACTACAAATGCGACGTAACGGCAAATATCCAAATGGGCAATATCTTGACGTTGGGATGTGTTCGGCTTCGTCCTCACACGCGGGCTGATGAGGCTTCACTCCGTGATTACATAGGACTCTCTGCAATTGGCTTCCCTACCTGGAGTGTGCTGGTACTGGGAGCTCTTCTGCCAGCCCGTCCTCCTAACAGCACGTCGCATTTTGACGTACTGACGGCCAAAAATTGTCTTACTAGCGGCCCGCTAAACTGAATCACTGTCCCCGTTTTCTGTTCGTGGGGGCCTCTGGTAGGTTAGAATAAGAGGACTTTAGTACGACGCTTTCTTGATGGTGGGAACACTGGCGAGACGGGGTGCTGCTTCTCTCCACACCCGGCTTAACGTGTGATGCCCGTGCTACCAGTTCTGACCTGTTCTTGCTTGCCGCGGCCCAATGTCACCCCCTATTACCCAATGTCACCCCTTATTACCCTAGGTCGCCCCCTACTATGCAAAGCTCTACCTACTACCCAAGGTCACCACCTACTAAAAGCCTACTATCCAAGTAGGGGAGAGACTGTGAGAGACTCTACTACCCAAAATACTTTTTCTATGTAACATCTAGAATTAAAACTACATCTAACATTGAACCCCCTGCGCCAGAGCCCGAAATTTCACAGATTAAATAAATGAGTGAAATATATACGATACAGTTTTCAGCGAGCCCCAAAACACACAGATGAACGAGAATCCAACCAAAGTCTCCGTGAAGGTTTCAGCACTGTCTATAATGACTCATATATCAGTGTAGACAGCATGCCCAGGCACTCTCCACTACCCCTAGACTCCCGGAATTTCATATTGATCAAGAATGCTGAAAAAAAACTATCGCAGGTCCTTAGCGTTATTTAGAGATGGAGCCTAAATGCCAGAATTATCGCTGACATACTTCAAACAGCGGAGATAGCACCACTATATTAGCAGTGACAAAGAGAATACTTAAACAAATATCTAATGAAGATCTCACAGACCTAACAAATTCTCAAAGACCTGAAAGTTGTAGCATTAAATATTATGATAGATATCGTGAGGAGACATTCACATATGGGACTAATAGAACAAGAACCCGGCAATGTGATGTTATAGTGGCCAGAATACGCCTGGGATATAGACGTATCTGGCAGCTTTCTCAAAACCCAAATGTCGAGTGCACAATGTGTCAACTTTGTGAAAGAGAAAACATACTCTCTTGAACATTATATTGTAGAATGTCCCATACTGACTGACTTTCGCCCTCCTGGGCTAAGGTATGCTGAACTCTGTAGTTACTATATGAATACTGGAACACTTGATGATATATTGGACTTGTATCCAAAATTGACCATGTAATGTATCAATCATACAATGTATGTATGTGATGTAACTATATAACCTGAGCTTGTAAAAGCACCTTCATCACCTTCAGTGATTAAGTGCTTAATTGCACACTAGTTTCTTTATCAGCTACCTCACCCTGTCAGGGTAAATGAGACAAATGTATGTGAATGCATGTGCGTGTGTATATATGTATGTGTATGTGTGTGTGTGTATGTATATGTATGGGTATAAAGCATATATGGAAGCTGATCAGAATTACATTTCACCTTTGTGAATGTACATTAATGACACTATGTAAAAGACACATCTAATACTTTATGTAGGGCGTACGTAAATCTGTGTATCTTTGTATTTACGTATGTAGGTTAGCTTAGCATTTTAAAAGCACCGAATCACCTTCTGTGGTTGAGTGTTCAATAAACCCTTGAACTGTATGTTTAACACTTCTCTAACCCTGTCCATGGAGGACAGAAGAAAATGTATATATGCTGGTTAGCATTGTAAATGTGTGGCCACGTCTGTGGTAGAAAATAATAAAAAAAAAAAATAAAAAAAAATAAAAAAAAAAAAACACTATATAAAGGAGGAAATAAGGCAAGAGGTAAATAAAAAATATAGGCGGATAGTAATCACTAAACATCACTCATTGTGAAAATCTCACGAGTGATCAGACGTAAAATTATAAAACATATGGAATTGCAGCGTTTGCATGACCCTGGACAAGAAGGGATTCAGAACAGGGGCCAGATTCACGAAGCAGTTGCGCAAGTACTTACGAACGTGTACATCTTTCCTCAATCGTTGACGGCTTTGGTTACATTTATTAAATAGTTTACAAGCATGAAAACTTGCCAATCAACTATTGTTATTGTTATAAACAGCCTCCTGGTGCTTCGGAGCGCATTAACTGTTTAATAAGTGTAAACAAAGCTGCCAAAGATTGAGAAAAGATGTACAGGTTCGTAAGTGTTTGCGTAACTGCTTCGTGAATCTAGCCCCAGGGCGCTCCCCCCTCTAGACCTTTATAACACAGCCTTAGCTGAAGGTGAAGAAAAAGACTCAGTGCATGTGCAAGTGGAGTATTACCAAATTCTCGGATGAATCCTACATCTTTTATCCTTAGCTCATCTCTCATCTTCCGGAACTGATCAATCAGACTGTGATTCACACTTGAGGCTGCATTGAGCCGCGTCAAGTAAGTTGCTTGAGCAGGCCACCAACCAGGAGGCCTGGTAACCCCCCCCTCCCCCCGCTCATTGTCATTATATATAGATATTCTGTACTCATATAACAGCAAATTATTATATAAAGCAACATATATTTAATATGTTGCAACAGTTTTTAATGCAGTTGCCAAGGTCACCTGTTGACACCTGTTGTGGTGCCAACACTAACACAACAGGTGTGTGAGTGTGAGGGTACTGGCCTAGTTGTGCTTGCGGGGGTTGAGCTCCGGCTCTTTGGGTCCGCCTCTCAACTGTCAATCAATCAACTGTGTGTGTTTTTCACACACACACACACACACACACAAAGAGCCAGAGCTCAACCCCCGCAAACACAACTAGGTGAGTACACACACACACACGTGTGTGGAAACTTAATACCCAGATGAGCCACAGAGACGTTAGAAAGATTTTTCAGTGTCAGAGTAGTTAACAAATGGAATGCATTAGACAGTGATGTGGTGGAGGCTGACTCCATACACAGTTTCAAATGTAGATATGATAGAGCCCAGTAGGCTCAGGAATCTGTACACCTGTTGATTGACAGTTGAGAGGCGGGACTAAAGAGACAAAGCTCAACCCCCGGATGCACAATTAGGTGAATACATAGTCCTTTCGCAAACAGATTGGTAGACGGTTGGAACAAGTTAAGTGAGAAGGTGGTGGAGGGCAAAACAGTCAGTAGTGTCAAAGCGTTATATGACAAAGAGTGCTTGTTAGACGGGACACCACCAGCGTATCTCTCATCCTGTAACTACACTTAGGTAATTACACCAGGAAGCAGCCCGTAGCAGCTGTAACTCCCACATATATATTTAGTGCTAGGTGAACAAGTGCATCAGGATGATAGAAACTCTGCCCGTTTGTTTCCGCCTCGGCAGGGAATCGAACCCGGGCCATTAAGACCTAGGACTCCCAAGCGCTGTCCACACAGCCACGAGAGCCCCAAGGTGCGTGCGTGCACCACCAACACAACTGGGAAACAAAGAACCATCACATAAAAACAAAAACAACAAAGACAATGCATGTGTTGTTACTATGGGTGAACAGCTACAGCCCCCCCCCCAACACCCTTTCCCACAGGGGAGGAGGAGAGACGCTGACGTCACTGCCCGCCAAGGCTCAGTCAACGACCCATGACAATATTCTTTTCTCCCATTTGACACCTCCCTCCCCCCCCCCTACACAGTCATTCCGTAAACAATATTAGATTTACCGTAACCAAAACAAGGTATAGAGGAGCCGAGCAATCACCTAAGTCGTGCTGGCGATGAGTCACAATAACGTGGCTAAGGTATGTTGACCAGACCACACACTAGAAGGTGAAGGGACGACCACGTTTAGGTCCGTCCTGGTCCATTCGATTGTGGCCGTTGCCCACAAGAACATCAGTATTATGTCGCATGTTTAACAGATTACTCGAGTCCCTTAACAGATGTGAGGTATTTGGGGCACAACAACGGCTAGTTCACGGTTTTAATTTGTAGTGCAAGCTTTAAGACGGCCGTTGAGAGACTCAGTCATTATGAACCGAAAAACATTTCAGTTTTCATTTCATTTCAGTTCAGAGACAGTTCAACTATATCGCTCCTGGAAGGGATAGGAGGTAAGGTCATTTCCAGGTGAGGAGGATATGAAGCTGAAATATGAGGTATGAGGACGGAGTCAGGGTTTAGGGAGCATAACCAAGCAAATATTGCGTCAGCCACAAAAATGATGGGATGAATTACGAGAACTTTAAAATCCAGGGATCCCATTGCATATTCAAGTCACTTATGTTAAGAACATAAGAACAAAGGCAACTGCAGAAGGCCTATTGGCCCATACGAAGCAGCTCCTATTTATAACCACCCAATCCCACTCATATACATGTCCAACCCACGCTCGAAACAATCGAGGGACCCCACCTTCACCACGTTACGCGGTAATTGGTTCCACAAATCAACAACCCTGTTACTGAACCAGTATTTACCCAAGTCTTTCCTAAATCTAAACTTATCCAATTTATACCCATTGTTTCGTGTTCTGTCTTGTGTGATACTTTTAATACCCTATTAATATCACCTTTGTTATGTCCATTCATCCACTTGTAAACTTCTATCATGTCACTCCTAACTCTTCGCCTTTCCAGTGAATGCAACTTAAGCTTTGTTAATCTTTCTACATATGAAAGATTTCTAATTTGGGGAATTAACTTAATCATCCTACGCTGAACACGTTCAAGTGAATTTATATATATTCTATAGTACGGCGACCAAAACTGAATTGCATAATCTAAATAGGGCCTAACCAGAGCTAGATATAGCTGAAGAACCACATCAGGTCTCTTGTTGTCCCGTCTTGAGTACTGCTCAGTACTCACTTCTCCCTTTAGAGCAGGAAAGATTGCTGAAATAGAGGGAATACAGAGAACATATACGGCACGCATAGACGCGATAAAGCACCTAAATTATTGGGATCGTCTCAAAGCTCTCCAAATGTACTCACTAGAAAGGAGACGAGAAATCAAATAATATACACCTGGAAGATACTGGAGGGTCAAGTACCAAATCTACACAGTAAAATAACAACGTACAGGAGTGAACGATATGGGAGAAAATGCAGAATTAAACCAGTGAAGAGCAGAGGTGCCATAGGCACAATCAGAGAACACTGTATAAACATCAGAGGTCCGCGGTTGTTCAACATTCTCCCAGCAAGCATAAGAAATATTGCCGGAACAACCGTGGACATCTTCAAGAGAGAACTAGATAGTTTTCTCCAAGGAGTGCCGGACCAACCGGGCTGTGGTGGGTATGTGGGCCTGCGGGCCGCTCCAAGCAACAGCCTGGTGGAAAAAAGGAAAATTATGCAAGGTCATGCCTTACTTCAGCTCCAACAGCACATACAGAGGTCATGCAAATACAGTTTTAAAACTATTGAGCGGCTCTCCAACTTGTATTTATGTATATTTTAAAAAAGCTGACCTTTAGTCTAAATTAACATTTGACTTTGTTAAGGTCGGTTGACGTCAATACGGATTTTTTAACTCAATCAATAATTGGTATAAATGTGTTTATCAGTATATAACATATACTGCCCGGGGCATCGCCTTAGTTTAGTTATTGTTGTTTTAAATTTAGCTACTCAGAACGAAATGTTCATGTAGCACGGGCTATGGTGAGCCCGTAAGGTCTTATTTTAGAGGCGACGGTCATTTTAATGGGGGTAGCCTTGAGTAAGGTCAGGTCCAGTAGAGGCAGTGTTGGATACCCCACTCACGCCAACACCACCTCCATACACTGCAGGCAACACGTTAATAATTACAACAAAACACACACACACACACACAAAAGAAAGAAAGAGAGAGAGAGAAAGATATATACTAAACAATAATTCAATAAACATACATGAACTAGGTCACAAGGCAGCAAAGAGAACAAAGAGAACAGTAAGCCGTTCACCATCACACCGCCAGTCACCATTAAAACACACGGGAATGCCACTTAGTGAGTTCCAAGTGAGCTTGAGGCACTTAAGTGTCCCTCCTCCAGACTCATCAACACAACCGGACACACACTCGCCATGTCTTCTCTCATTTAAGGTGCTCTTGTATATCTTATGCCTCGAGGCCCTCTAGTCGTCTCCTCAGGTGGAAGAGGTAATCTTCATGGATGAACATGGCAGCAACTCGTGACCACCTCACTGTTGACCTGACCTCTGACCCTGACCCGAGTTGACCTGACCCTGGGTTACCGCCTGAATCAGGTGTGAATTCCCTCTGTGTTCCGCCGCCTGGCCGGCGACGCCCTACTCTTGCTGTGCGGCTGACCTATTGTGGACTGCTCTCGTCACAAGCAAACCATTGGCTAAGATTTACAGACAAGTTGCACTAACGTCCCTCATAATAACAGTGTTGAGAGTGTGATCAGGAGTCAGAGCTCCAGTTCCATGGAGACGAATCACCTCCTCAACTTAGGTCAACATGGATTTAGAGGATCACATATGGATCACGCCTTTCGCGGCTACTCGACCACTGCGACAATTTACGGCTGCATTAGAAGAAAAACAGAATGCAGATGTGGTATTCACGGACTTTATCAAAGACTTTTGATAAATGTGACCACTAAGTAATGGCACAGAAAACGAGGTAAATATGAATAACAGGTAAAGTAGGGTGAAGGATATTCAAATTTCAGTCAAACAAAACGGAAAGAGTAACAGTCAATCAAATCATATTGAGTCCAAGCACAGCGAAGTGCTGTACTTCAGGGGACACTTCTATCACCACTGCTGTTCCTTATTCTCATACCAGATATATACAAAAACACAAGTCACAGCTCTGTGGCATCTTCTGTAGGTGACACAAATATCAACATAAACATTACTCCTGTAGAAGACAATTAAAAACTACACGCTGATATTAATAAAACTTTCGACTGGGCAGTAGACAATAACATGACGTTTAACTGACACATTCCAGGTCCTCAGGTACGGTAAAAATGAGAACCCTAAACAAGATACCAAATTGATTTGGTATCTATATGGTATTTGGTTTAAGATTTGGGTACCAAATACAATGAAATCTGCCAATCAATAAAGTATTTAATATATACATGGAAAATACTGAAAGGCCTGGCCCCAAATTTACTCAGTAAAGTAACAACATACTGGAGTGAAGGATATGGAAGGAAAGGCAGAACAGAGCCAGTAGAGAGCAGAGGGGCTATAAGAACACTCAGAGAACACTGTATGAACATCAGAGACGCAAAGTTCTTCAATATCCTTCCAGCGAGTATAAAAAATATTGCAGGAACAAAAGCGGAAGTCTTCAAAGAAAAAACTGGACACTTTTCTGTCAAAAGTGCCGTATCCACTTGGCTGTAGTGGACATGTGGGGCCTGCGGGCCGCTCCAAGCAACAGCCTGGTGGACCAAGTTGTCACCAGTCAAGCCTGGCCCCAGGCTGGGCTTGGGGAGTAGGTCTGGTGCCAGACCCCATCGAGGCTCCCTCTCTTTCTATCACCATCTTCCCTCCCTGGCCGCCCTCCAGCAGCCCACACCCAGGACGGGGCTCCCACCTCCTCACCGCCCAACACATACGCGGTTGAGAGGCGGGACTAAAGAGCCAAAGCTCTACCCCCACAAGCACGACTAGGTGAGGACAAGGTGTTGTTACTGCTGCTGGTGCTGGTGCTGCTGGTGGTGGTGGTGCTAGTGCTGCTGGTGCTGCTGGTGGTGCTCCTGCTGGTGCTGCACACTTTCACCTCCCTCACTGCCTCCATTACTGCGAATGTCTGCTGGCTTATCTGTTTGTGTTTATGTCACACTAATCCATCCCTGCCTCAACCTTTACCTCCACCCCCCCCCCCCCCCCCCGCGTCAACTACCACCCCCGCCTCAACAATTATGAGTGAGGCCCCCCGGGGCATGTGTGAGGCCCCCCGGGGCATGTGTGAGGGGCCCCCCCGGGTCGTGTGTGAGCCCCCCCCCACCCCCCGGGGCGTGTGTGAGCCCCCCCCCACCCCCCGGGGCGTGTGTGACCCCCCCCCCCCCCGGGTCGTGTGTGAGCCCCCCCCCACCCCCCGGGGCGTGTGTGACCCCCCCCCCCCCCGGGGCGTGTGTGAGCCCCCCCCCACCCCCCGGGGCGTGTGTGAGCCCCCCCCCACCCCCCGGGGCGTGTGTGACCCCCCCCCCCCCGGGTCGTGTGTGAGCCCCCCCCCACCCCCCGGGGCGTGTGTGAGCCCCCCCCACCCCCCGGGGCGTGTGTGACCCCCCCCCCCCCGGGTCGTGTGTGAGCCCCCCCCCACCCCCCGGGGCGTGTGTGAGCCCCCCCCCACCCCCCGGGGCGTGTGTGACCCCCCCCCCCCCCGGGTCGTGTGTGAGCCCCCCCCCACCCCCCGGGGCGTGTGTGACCCCCCCCCCCGGGTCGTGTGTGAGCCCCCCCCCACCCCCCGGGGCGTGTGTGACCCCCCCCCCCCCCGGGGCGTGTGTGAGGGAGCTAAGCAACAAGGGAGTGGAGAGGTGGTCATGATAACCAAGTGTGTTGTCAATACTCCAGGCCAGCTCTTAACAAAACAAACACCCACACACCCTCCCTCTCCTCCCTTTACACTCATGGGGGGGGGGGTTGCCCGTGTGGTGATGGTGATGGTGAGGGTGGTGGTGGTGGTGAGGGTGGTGGTGAGGATGGTGGTGATGGTGGTGGTGGTGAGGATGGTGGTGATGGTGGTGGTGGTGAAACAGTTGTATCAGTGGGTGTAGTGGGGCTATAGTGGGTGCGGGCATGAGCAGCACACAGCACCCAGGGGGGGAGGAAGGGGGGGGGGCAGCACCCTCCCTACGCACCAGGTCAGCGACTTAAGACTACACGCGCTCTTCACCCCCCCCCCCCTCCCCCCTTTCACCTGAAAATACGCACCCCTGGCTTGGCGTGGCCGCTACATTCATCCCCCATCACAACACCAACCGCTTCGCTTCCAAATGGTCAAACACTTGTATTAACACATTTAGGTCCGTGTGGCATCTCTGCAGCCACCCTTGACTATAGCCAGGGGTACCACAGCGTGTCAAGAGTAGCTACTTGATGCCTAAAACTCTCCACCACACAGGAAGGCTAATCATACAGGGAATACAGGCTTCTATAATATATAGAAGTGTATTGTATACTATATGTATTGAATACTATAATATAATCATACAGGCTTGCACTGGCAAGCTTTGCCTGCATTATAAGGATATCACCAAGAACACAAGAGGTAATAAAGTGATTGCAAAGCTCCAGGTACCTCATGCCACAGTTCCTGAAGGACCTAATGACTCTGGCATTCAATAATGTAGCGTGGGAGATCACATCCCAGTTCTTTCTCAGTTTGCACAGGGAGTGTCCAGGACCCGGAGATTCGGTCCTGGATTCCTTGGAGATTCCTTGGAGTTTGACCCCATATTCCTTGGAGATTCCTTGGAGTTTGACCCCATATTCCTTGGAGATTCCTTGGAGTTTGACCCCATATTCCTTGGAGATTCCTTGGAGTTTGACCCCATATTCCTTGGAGATTCCTTGGAGTTTGACCCCATATTCCTTGGAGATTCCTTGGAGTTTGACCCCATATTCCTTGGAGTTTGACCCCATATTCCTTGGAGATTCCTTGGAGTTTGACCCCATATTCCTTGGAGATTCCTTGGAGTTTGACCCCATATTCCTTGGAGATTTCTTGGAGTTTGACCCCATATTCCTTGGAGATTCCTTGGAGTTTGACCCCATATTCCTTGGAGATTCCTTGGAGTTTGACCCCATATTCCTTGGAGATTCCTTGGAGTTTGACCCCATATTCCTTGGAGATTCCTTGGAGTTTGACCCCATATTCCTTGGAGATTCCTTGGAGTTTGACCCCATATTCCTTGGAGATTCCTTGGAGTTTGACCCCATATTCCTTGGAGATTCCTTGGAGTTTGACCCCATATTCCTTGGAGATTCCTTGGAGTTTGACCCCATATTCCTTGGAGATTCCTTGGAGTTTGACCCCATATTCCTTGGAGATTTCTTGGAGTTTGACCCCATATTCCTTGGAGATTCCTTGGAGTTTGACCCCATATTCCTTGGAGATTCCTTGGAGTTTGACCCCATATTCCTTGGAGATTCCTTGGAGTTTGACCCCATATTCCTTGGAGATTCCTTGGAGTTTGACCCCATATTCCTTGGAGATTCCTTGGAGTTTGACCCCATATTCCTTGGAGATTCCTTGGAGTTTGACCCCATATTCCTTGGAGATTCCTTGGAGTTTGACCCCATATTCCTTGGAGATTCCTTGGAGTTTGACCCCATATTCCTTGGAGATTCCTTGGAGTTTGACCCCATATTCCTTGGAGATTCCTTGGAGTTTGACCCCATATTCCTTGGAGATTCCTTGGAGTTTGACCCCATATTCCTTGGAGATTCGTACCTGTAGCCATCTGCCATAGGTAACCCAACCTGATCTTTGGGAGTCGGTAATTTGTCTCGTATTTGAGCTAAGTGTTTGGAAGAATGTAGTCTTGATAACAGAGATGGCATTACCTACGTCAAATTCAACTTCATCCTTGTTACTTGCCATATTGGTGGTAATGGTGAGGTGGGTACTGGTCTATTCATCAATGAGTGTATGAGTGGATTTAGTACAGAGCTGTATGTGAAGTTGGTGGTGGTGTGTGTGGCATCATCAGTGGTGGGCGGGTAGGGAAGTGGAGTGCACTAGCGGTGGGCGGGGTATGAATGTGAAGTCAGCATGTAGTTCCCCTAACTTATTCCCTATACCATCAGCATACATTATTTATATACTGATCAGTAATAGTGGGGAATGGTGTCCTTGTGGAGGATGATGGAGTTCAACACTACCTGGGCATGGGGGGACAAGAGATAGTAGTAACTTGAAGTTAGTTCTGTATGTGTTGGCGAGTAGTGGTGACTGGCTGGGAGCCTGTACTGGTAGGTCTTCAGTCACTGCGGAGTTGCTATACAGTGCAACCCGTCCTCTTAATAACGTCGCTTTCCGCTCGTATGCGCGCTATGGCCAAAAATGCATGTAATTTGAAATGAAAGCGGCTCACGAGTGATGTACTGTCCCATTTTCTGTTTCGAGTCCTCCGGCTTACTCGGAAAGGTTAGGAGAGGAATCTTTCAATTAACGTTTTTCATGACGTTTTGAAACTTTAGGAGAATTTTCTGCTCTCGTAATCTACTAGAGGACCTTTAACTTACTGTTTTGGAAAAAAATCCCGATTTTCATTTTTTTTTTCATTTTCAAATTACGTCCATTTTCGGCCATACTGGTAAACGGCTAAATTTAGACGTAACTTGTAAGAGGACAGGTTGGTGTGCCTGTGCGTCACGAGTACCATTGCCCTTTATTTGCATTTCGATTTGCCTCTCTACTCCCTCCTCTTTCGTCTTCATAAATGCCTCGATTTATGAAGACGATTTCCTCTTGTCCAGCAGAATGTATCCCGCTGGCTCCGGCTACTTGGTATTACTCGTTTAACAGTCAACCAGGCTGTTAAACGACGCTGCTAGCAGTCCGACGTATGGGCTACAGCCCGATTGATTAGGTATCATATGGAGGTACCTGGTTGATACCTGGTTGATACCTGGTTGATGGGGTTCTGGGAGTTCTTCTACTCCCCATGCCCGGCCCGAGGCCAGGCTTGACTTGTGAGAGTTTGGTCCACCAGGCTGTTGCTTGGAGCGGCCCGCAGGCCCCACATACCCACCTCAGCCCGGTTGGTCCGGCACTCTTTGGAGAAAACGATCTAGTTTTCTCTTGAAGATGTCCACGGTTGTTCCGGCAATATTTCTTATGCTCGCTGGGAGGACGTTGAACAACCGCGGACCTCTGATGTTTATACAGTGTTCTCTGATTTGTGCCTATGGCACCTCTGCTCTTCACTGGTTCTATTCTACCAGGTGTTTACTTATGTTGTGAACACCGTGAGAGATCGGCCATTTACGCTCCCTTATCTTTAAAGAGTGTACTAAAGTCTGGGCTTTTGATGTTGACAGAGTACTTATTGCACCTCACTTCTGTGGGGCGTCTCAGCACTTCCGTCCATACCTCGTGGTCTTGTAAGGAGTTATTCCAGCTTTGGAACAAGTGCTTAGATTTTCCAAGGAATAATTATGATGTATCTCCCACCTGCGCTCTTCAAAATACAGATATAAACATTTTACGCGGTCATAATTATTTAGATGTTTTACTGAGTGGATCCTAACATTAAAAGATCTTTGTACGTTCTCCAGGTCAGCAATTTCTTCATCTTTGAATGAGGGGGTTAGTGGGCAACAATATCCTCCCCCCTAGAGAGCACCACTAGCGTCTTCAACACCACCATCACTGGCGCGGCATCTCTTGTCTGAGAGGTTCTTGTTATCCAACCTCTCATTTTTCTTGCGGTTATGGCCGCTATACTTTATTATGTTCTAGAAAAGTAAGCTTTCCAACATCATTTACATTGTTTTTTATTTTAATAGTATGATTTAACTTTTATATATATGGTTTGAGAGTTTCGTATTTTAACCGTCGTGCGGTAACTCATTCAGTTATTTTCACTGAACATCACGTTATTTTCCGAGGCCCATTGAAAGACCTGATTACCTGAAAGATCTTTTGACCATGTCGTAGCTCAGTCGATAAAGGCAGCGTCTGGGATGATCTCGAACGTAGGTTCGAATCCTCGTCACGGCCCTTGTGGATTTGTTCACCTGAGTAACATCCGTTCAGGGGGCCGGGGGGGGGGGGGGAAGGGGGTTCGTGCGTCCTCCATGGTGTATATCATGGCCACTGCTTGTGTACTGTGCGAGGGGTGACACGGTGCTACTGTTGGTGCCCTGGACAAGCTCTGGTATGGGAATGAGGGAAGGTGCTGGAGCAGGCACAGTCCCGGGGAGAGTGTCAGCTCTTCACAGTGTGTGTGTGTGTGTGTGTGTGTGTGTGTGTGTGTGTGTGTGTGTGTGTGTGTGTGTGTGTGTGTGTGTGTGTGTGTGTGTGTTTACTAGTTGTGTTTTTACGGGGGTTGAGCTTTGCTCTTTCGGCCCGCCTCTCAACTCTCAATCAACTGTTTACTAACTACTTTTTCTTTTTTTTCTTTTTTTTTATTCCCACACCACACACACACACACACCCCAGGAAGCAGCCCGTGACAGCTGACTAACTCCCAGGTACCTATTTACTGCTAGGTAACAGGGGCACTTAGGGTGAAAGAAACTTTGCCCATTTGTTTCTGCCTCGTGCGGGAATCGAACCCGCTCCACAGAATTACGAGTCCTGCGCGCTATCCACCAGGCTACGAGGCCCCTGTGTGTGTGTGTGTGTGTGTGTGTGTGTGTGTGTGTGTGTGTGTGTGTGTGTGTGTGTGTGTGTACTCACCTAGTTGTGTTTGCGGGGGTTGAGCTCTGGCTCTTTGGTCCCGCCTCTCAACCGTCAATCAACAGGTGTACAGATTCCTGAGCCTATCGGGCTCTGTCATATCTACACTTGAAACTGTGTATGGAGTGAGCCTCCACCACATCACCCCCTAATGCATTCCATTTGTCAACCACTCTGACACTAAAAAAGTTCTTTCTAATATCTCTGTGGCTCATTTGGGCACTCAGTTTCCACCTGTGTCCCCTTGTGCGTGTTCCCCTTGTGTTAAATAGACTGTCTTTATCTACCCTATCAATCCCCTTCAGAATCTTGAATGTGGTGATCATGTCCCCCCTAACTCTTCTGTCTTCCAGCGAAGTGAGGTTTAATTCCCGTAGTCTCTCCTCGTAGCTCATACCTCTCAGCTCGGGTACTAGTCTGGTGGCAAACCTTTGAACCTTTTCCAGTTTAGTCTTATCCTTGACTAGATATGGACTCCATGCTGGGGCTGCATACTCCAGGATTGGCCTGACATATGTGGTATACAAAGTTCTGAATGATTCTTTACACAAGTTTCTGAATGCCGTTCGTATGTTGGCCAGCCTGGCATATGCCGCTGATGTTATCCGCTTGATATGTGCTGCAGGAGACAGGTCTGGCGTGATATCAACCCCCAAGTCTTTTTCCTTCTCTGACTCCTGAAGAATTTCCTCTCCCAGATGATACCTTGTATCTGGCCTCCTGCTCCCTACACCTATCTTCATTACATTACATTTGGTTGGGTTAAACTCTAACAACCATTTGTTCGACCATTCCTTCAGCTTGTCTAGGTCTTCTTGAAGCCTCAAACAGTCCTCTTCTGTTTTAATCCTTCTCATAATTTTAGCATCGTCCGCAAACATTGAGAGAAATGAATCGATACCCTCCGGGAGATCATTTACATATATCAGAAACAAGATAGGACCGAGTACAGAGCCCTGTGGGACTCCACTGGTGACTTCACGCCAATCGGAGGTCTCACCCCTCACCGTAACTCTCTGCTTCCTATTGCTTAGATACTCCCTTATCCACTGGAGCACCTTACCAGCTACACCTGCCTGTCTCTCCAGCTTATGTACCAGCCTCTTATGCGGTACTGTGTCAAAGGCTTTCCGACAATCCAAGAAAATGCAGTCCGCCCAGCCCTCTCTTTCTTGCTTAATCTGTGTCACCTGATCGTAGAATTCTATCAAGCCTGTAAGGCAAGATTTACCCTCCCTGAAGCCATGTTGGCGATTTGTCACGAAGTCCCTTCTCTCCAGATGTGTTACCAGGTTTTTTCTCACGATCTTCTCCATCACCTTGCATGGTATGTGTGTGTGTGTGTGTGTGTGTGTGTGTGTGTGTGTGTGTGTGTGTGTGTGTGTGTGTGTGTGTGTGTGTGTGTGTGTGTGTGTGTGTGTGTGTGTTGTGTGTGTGTGTGTGTGTGTACTCACCTAGTTACTCACCTAGTTGTGTTTGCGGGGGGTTGAGCTCTGGCTCTTTGGTCCCGCCTCTCAACCGTCAATCAACAGGTGTACAGGTTCCTGAGCCTATTGGGCTCTATCATATCTACACTTGAAACTGTGCATGGAGTCAGCCTCCACCACATCACCCCCTCATGCATTCCATTTGTCAACCACTCTGACACTAAAAAAGTTCTTTCTAATATCTCTGTGGCTCATTTGGGCACTCAGTTTCCACCTGTGTCCCCTTGTGCGTGTTCCCCTTGTGTTAAATAGACTGTCTTTATCTACCCTATCAATCCCCTTCAGAATCTTGAATGTGGTGATCATGTCCCCCCTAACTCTTCTGTCTTCCAGCGAAGTGAGGTTCAATTCCCGCAGTCTCTCCTCGTAGCTCATACCTCTCAGCTCGGGTACTAGTCTGGTGGCAAACCTTTGAACCTTTTCCAGTTTAGTCTTATCCTTGACTAGATATGAACTCCATGCTGGGGCTGCATACTCCAGAATTGGCCTGACATATGTGGTATACAAAGTTCTGAATGATTCTTTACACAAGTTTCTGAATGCCGTTCGTATGTTGGCCAGCCTGGCATATGCCGCTGATGTTATCCGCTTGATATGTGCTGCAGGAGACAGGTCTGGCGTGATATCAACTCCCAAGTCTTTTTCTTTCTCTGACTCCTGAAGGATTTCCTCTCCCAGATGATACCTTGTATTTGGCCTCCTGTTCCCTACACCTATCTTCATTACATTACATTTGGTTGGGTTGAACTCTAACAACCACTTGTTCGACCATTCCTTCAGTTTGTCTAGGTCTTCTTGAAGCCTCAAACAGTACTTTTCTGTCTTAATCCTTCTCATAATTTGGCATCATCATGTGTGTGTGTGTATGGGAGAGGGGGGGTGTAAGGGTGGCGGGGGGGGGTGTATGGGGGGGGGGTGTATGGGTGAGGGGTTAGGGTGGGGGGGGGTGTATGGGAGAGGGTAAGGCAGAGAGACGCTGGAGGCACTCCTCGGTAGCTAAATATATAGGATGGAGCTGGCACGACGGTGGCACCCCCCCCCCCTCTCCTCCCCCGCAACCACCCCCACCACAACCCCCACCACAACCATCACCCACACCTCGGCACCCCCAACATATAAACCGCATAACTTTATAACCGAATACCAACCTTAGTCAACCCTCGCCTTATAAACCTGACGCTAACCTGTGACAAGGAAAAAAACAAACAAATCGGGTAAGAGAAGGGGGTAGGTAGACTGCATATTTTTAGACTGGTAGGCGGCCGTTGACACAGTGCCCCACAAAGGGAGGGAAAAACATGCCTGTGCTAGGGAGTAGTACCTCAGCAACAGTGAGAGAACACTCAACAGGAACACACAAGTCTACTCACCAAATACGCTGTGTGTTTTTTCTGTTTTTAACGGAATCGAGCAACACGTTAAAACTGCAGTCTATTAATATAGCGTCGTGTTACTGACGTTTTCTATGGCGTCGGCCTCGATAGCTTAGGTTGGGGGGTGGGGGTGGGGGGTTAGCTTGGGAGTCCACCTGTCTGGGTACACAATACAGCTCCAGTATTTTTTTAAATAGTGACAAATCGTGAGAAACGTACATGTAAATGGTAGATGACAGATGTAGTCTGGCCGTGCTCAACTCTGGCCCCATAATACTCACGATTTATGAGAATGATCTTCCGGAGTGCAATAGACTCCTCCGCCACCTCACGTGTGCACGCATACAAGCACCGCGGAACAGAAACTTCAAGAATGGTCCACCAAGTGCCTGCTAGAGTTCAACTCCAGCAAATGCAAAGTAATGACGAAGACGTATCTACGTTACGTTACTACGTTAAAAGCTCTGTACCTCAAGATACAGTCCTTGCACCACTGCTTTTCCTTATTCTCATATAAGATATAGACTCAAATACAAGGCACAGCTTCGTATCATCCTTTACAGATGACACAAAAATCAGTTTGAAAATTACCTCTACTAAAGACATTGAAAAACTGCAAGCAGATAGTTTTCGACTGAACAGAAAATAGCATAATGTTTATCAGTGATAAATTCCAGGTACTCAGGTAAGGTAAAAACGAGGACCTTAAACATAATACAGGGTACAAAACACAATCAAAGCTGCCCATAGTAGGAAAACAACATGTAAAAAATTTGGGAATAATAATGTCTGACGACCTAACGTTTAGGGAGCATAACCAAGCAAATATTGCGACAGCCAGAAAAATGATAAGATGGATTACGAGAACTTTCAAATCCAGGGATCCCATCACAATGGTTGTACTCTTCAATTCACTTGTGTTGTCCCGTCTTGAGTACTGCTCAGTACTCACTTCCCTCTTCAGAGCAGGAGAGATTGCTGAAATACAGGGAATACAGAACATATATGGTATACATACACGTGATAAAGCACCTAAATTATTCGGACCGTCTCAAAACTCTCTAAATGTACTCACTAGAAAGGCGACGAGAGAGATCAAATAATATACACATGGAAAATACTGGAGGGCCAGGTCCCAAATCTACACAGTAAAATAACAACATACTGGACTGAACGATCCCCCGTATCCAAGCTCTTCCTCCACACTATACTGAGTGCCTGTGCTACTGGCACCTTGCATTTCTTTATAAATATTGGATTCCATGAATCTGGACCAGGGCTGAGTGCATGGGCATGTTTTCAATTTCTCTTTCAAAACCTGCTACGCTCGTGTTGTTATCAGTTATATTTACAAGGGTTTGGATATTACGCATAAAGAAGTTGTCTGGATCTTCCACCTTCATGTTGTTTATTGGAGTGCTAAACATGTCCTCATACTGCTTCTTTAGGATTTCACTAATTTCTTTGTCGTCCTCCGTGTATGAACCTTCACTCGTACGAATAGGTCCAATACTGGCAGTGGTTTTTGCTTTTGATTTTGCATATGTGAAGAAGTATTTTGGATTTTTCTTTATTTCCTGAATTGCTTTCTGTTCTAACTGTCTTTCTTCAATGTGATACGAGTTTCAATTTCCCTGTTTAAACTATTCCATCTTTGTAGGGAAAGTCGTGTCTCCTTAAGCATTTCCGTTATTTTTTTCTTCTTTTATGGTATCGTCTGCGTTCTCTTTCTACGTTGGACCTCTATTTGGCTTTCCTCAAAGGAACATGTTCCAGACAGACTGCTGACCAGACCACACACTAGAAGGTGAAGGGACGACGACGTTTCGGTCCGTCCTGGACCATTCTCAAGTCAAGTCAATCGACTTGTGAATGGTCCAGGACGGACCGAAACATCGTCGTCCCTTCACCTTCTAGTGTGTGGTCTGGTCAACATACTTTAGTCACGTTATTGTGACTCATCGCCTGCATTCAGACAGACTTAATACGCTTCCGAAGTCAGTTTTTCTATTCCTTCTGTAGACTTGTATTACTTAGAACAGTTCCCCATGGAATGTTTTTAAGTTCCCTGTTTATTGTCTCTCAGTCTATCCTTTTATTATTAAAATTGAATTTACTGAATAGCCCCTCTCGCTTGATCAACGTTTTAGGTCTATTCTGAGTATTGATGGTCGTTTGCACTTCAATGAGCTTGTGATCTGAGTATGTGGTATCTGAGATCATAATGTCCCTGATTAGGTTGTCATTGTTTGTAAAGACCAGATCTAGAATATTTTAATTTCTCGTTGGCTCTGATGTCTGCTGGTTGAGTGAAAATTTGTCACAGAATCTAAGCAGTTGTCTACTCCGTGGTTGGTTGTGTCCCGATAGATTTCCTGGTATAATATTATTGTTGCTGTTCTCCGTCTTAGATTTGGCAAGTTGAAGTCACCTAGGAAGATAATATCAGGTATCGGGTCCGCCAAATTATCAAGGCTATTCTCTATTTTGTTTATCTGTTCTGTGAATTCCTCAGCCGTTGCATCTGGTTGTTTGTATATTAGAATAATAACAAAGTTTATTTTTGTTATTTTTACTCCCAGTACCTCTACCACCTCATTTGTAGTGTTAAGGAGCTCCGAGCATACGTCTTCCCTAATACACAGATCCACTCCTCTATGTGATCTAATTACCCTATCACACCTCTATAGATTATATCCTGGTATTCAGATCTTACTCTTCAAGAATTCCCCTACATAGGTTTCTGTGAAAGCTCCAAATACTGCATTTGACTCATTGAGGAGGCCATTTATGAACGGTACTTTGTTTTTTGTTCTTGTTTTAAGTCCTTGTATGTTGGCAAAGATGAATGAGGTTACTCTATTTGGGGTAGTTTGACTGGGAGACCTTTCTGGCAGGTCCATTATGCACGGGTATATTGAGTTTGTTCTGACCAGTACTGATTGTTGTAGGGCAGTTGTCTGTCGTAGTTGTAGTTCCTTTTTGGTGTGTAATTGTATCTGTAATTCTGGTATGCAAGTGGGTCTGGCATCCAGTTCCATCCAGTCTCTATGTTCCTCCTATAGAAATCTCTTTCGGCTTGGTATAAAAAATAATTGAGTTTCCTCCAAATTCATTATCTTGCTTGCTACTTTTTATGTAACGTTCTATGCCTTTCACGTGAAAGTCTGGGCAGCTGAGGTCATAGCATTTTCTGTCCTCGAGTCAGGTTAAGCACATGTCAGGATGGAAAAACCTATATGTTGATCCAAATCGACACTGTCCTCTCCTGAGCATATTTAACCATTTTTGGAATGTTGGTAACTGCATTCTAATCCTTTCTTATTACCAGCATATCTATGTCTGCATATCCCCTTTACATAAAATTTGCATATGTCTGTCCTTCTGGTCTGACTCGCTGCATCAGGGACCGTTATAGTGTCTGGACCTATCGAGCTGTCAGTGCTGTCTGTTACACTTTCGAGTCTACCGTCGTCTGCATCCAGGCATACTGAATCACAGTTTACAACTTCCTGAAGTTCTGCTTCAGTTTCCTCCCTGACACTGTCTCTGCCCCTAGTCTATTAGAATAATTGTTGTTCGTTTCCCACTCTTTCTGATGTCCTCACTCACTCATGTCCACCCCGAGGACCTGTTCCCTCCCTCCCTCACTCACCCCCCCCCCCCCGGGGGTGACCTGCCAGGTGAGAGGTGGGGAGCTTCTTGCCAGTATGAGGGCAAGACAAGTGAGGCAAGCAAGTGAAAGTAGCAATGAGTGGAGGGGCGGGGGGGTGAGCGTGTCCAAGTGAGGGTCAGGGCCACCACGGCGCCCGCCACTTCATTACAAAACTGCTCAATCACCTCATGTGCTTGATTGTTCAATATGTCACTCAACTTTATATTTAAAAGATCTCTAACCCTGTCCATGGAGGACAGAGGAATTATATATATATATATATATATATATATAAGCCTATACTTGCATAAACCACAAGTGAAGATTAACAATCTTTGGACAACACCCACCAGTGGGACTCGAACCCAGAAAGCACAACTACCTTCCAGTAGCTGCCATAACTAGTACGCTTTAACCCACTACACCATCAGACCCTACTGATGGTAGGGTCTGATGGTGTAGTGGGTTAAAGCGTACTAGTTATGGCAGCTACTGGAAGGTAGTTGTGCTTTCTGGGTTCGAGTCCCACTGGTGGGTGTTGTCCAAAGATTATATATATATATATATATATATATATATATATATATATATATATATATATATATATATATATATATATATATATATATATATATATATATATGTCGTACCTAGTAGCCAGAATGCACTTCTTGGCCTACTATGCAAGGCCCGATTTGCCTAATAAGCCAAGTTTTCCTGAATTAATATATTTTCTCTAATTTTTTTCTTATGAAATGATAAAGCTACCCATTTCATTATGTATGAGGTCAATTTTTTTTATTGGAGTTAAAATTAACGTAGATATATGACCGAACCTAACCAACCCTACCTAACCTAACCTAACCTATCTTTATAGGTTAGGTTAGGTTAGGTAGCCGAAAAAGTTAGGTTAGGTTAGGTAGGTTAGGTAGTCGAAAAACAATTCATGAAAACTTGGCTTATTAGGCAAATCGGGCCTTGCATAGTAGGCTGAGAGGTGCGTTCTGGCTACTAGGTACGACATATATATATATATATATATATATATATATATATATATATATATATATATATATATATATATATATATATATATATATATATATATGCTGGTAAGCATTATAACTATGTGGCTACGTCTGTGGTGCTATAGAGATGCTATACTAATGATGTTACTTCTCAAGACGCTATAGTGCTCGCTAGAGTGGAATACTGCGCACAATCTGGACATATTGTGCCACAACGGACCATAAACGATGTTCTAAAACCCGCCAAGCTGACCAACCTAACCTAACCTAACCTACCAACGCGTACATAGAAAACGTGACTGCTCCTGAACCACTGCAACTCATAGTACCACGTTATTTGTCCGTTGGGGAATATTAGGTCAATGTGTGATGTATTGTTTGACACGACGGGTTACACACCTGACTTAAGCAAACTCAATATAAACAATTTATATAAAAAAACAAGAGAAGTGTGTCGCTGACGTCAGGCTACGAGCAGCCGCGTCTAACAGCCTGGTTGATCAGTCCAGCAACCAGGAGGCCTGGTCGACGACCGGGCCGCGGGGACGCTCAGCCCCGGAAGCACCTCAAGGTAAGGCATTAGCACTACTAACGGTTTGAAAGCCAGGGTTTAGGAGCTGGAGATTGGTCTAACTTGTACATCTACCTTACCTTGAGGTTACCTTGAGGTGATTTCGGGGCTTCGCGACCCCGCGGCCCGGTTGTCGACCAGGGCCTCCTCGTTGCTGGACTGGTCAACCAGGCTGTTGGACGCGGCTGCTCGCAGCCAGACGTACGAATCACAGCCTGGTTGATCAGGTATCCTTTGGAGGTGTTTATCCAGTTCTCTCTTGAACACTGTGAGGGGTCGGCCAGTTATGCCCCTTATGTGTAGTGGAAGCGTGTTGGACAGTCTCGGGCCTCTGATGTTGATAGAGTTCTCTCTCAAGAGTACCTGTTGCACCTCTACTTTTCAACGGGGGTCGCTCCAAGCAACAGCCTGGTGGACCAAGCTCTCACAAGTCAAGCCTGGCCATGGGCCGGGCTTGGGGAGTAGAAGAACTCGCTTCTCCATCTTCAGAGTTGTGGGTTTCTTCGTCATAATGTAGGCCTAGCTGTACAGCCCAGAATATTACTTTATATTTGGGAAAATACTAATGCTGAGTATGGAGTAGGATGACCTTTACGCGTGGGCCGCCGCCTGGCCGACCTTAGCCCCATTAAGACAGGTGGTCGCTGGCAAGGCGACCCCGCTCTACGGCTGACACTACCTACTCTTCCTCTGTGTGAAAGTTCCCATACAATACATTTGACTACTTCATCAACCGGCCTGCGATTCATACGTCAGATTGCCAGCAGCGGCGTCCAACAACAGCCTGCTTGATCAGCCCACCACAACCAGGAGGGGGCTTTGGCCAGAGACCGGGGCCGCTGGGACATTGATTCCCGGAACCAACATAAAAGTAGGAAGGCCATTAAGTTTACAAGGTATCAATATTACACAACCTCGTCCCACATGTGGAAGTCAACACATATCTGACGGGCGTGACGGCTGAGTGGACAGCGCTGGGGTTTCATAGTCCTAGGGATCCATCTCTGACGGAGGCGGAATCAAATGGGCAGTTTCTTTCACTCTGATGCCCCTGTTTACCTAGCAGTAAATAGATACCTGGAAGTTAGACAGCTCCTACGGGCTGTTTCCTGGGGAGGAGGGAAAGGTAGGTTGGTAGGAAAGTGTGTGTGTGGGGGGGGGGGAAGTTGATTGATTGACAGTTGAGAGGCGGTCCCAAAGAGGCAGAGCTCAACCCCCCGCAAGCACAACTAGGTGTGTACACACAAGGGCAGGCGAGGAGCAGGGGGACTGGGAGTGAGGCGGTGGTGGCAGCTGCACCTCACATTCAAGGCACATTGCTTCAGCGGGGTGAGGCGGGGCGGGGTGAGGCGTGATGGGGCGGGGCGGGGCGGGCAGGGGCGTGGTGGGACAGGCCATGATGACTAGTCACAGTACAGGTGGAAAACCACACCACCACACCTATACATCTAGAGACAGACACCCCGCCTGTACCCTCCGCGACCCAACCTCCTAAAGTAACCAGTGACGTACGAATCAAAGCCACCCAATTCAATTTCTTTCTTTATTATGCACCCCATACCCATCCCGTGGGCGGTGGTGTAAAGGATTACAGAGGCACATAATTGGTTCAGGAACTGAACCCTCTAGTTCGTTCAGCTAAGCGAATAAAAAAAAATTGACGCTAGTTACAAAATTATTAATGTTATATATACATATACACATTCTCATACATACATGTACATATACACATACACACACATATTTAATCACCCACACAAATACACACATTAATAATCTATTTTGTCACAAGTGATCAACAAGAGGCTCACAACAGTCACTATACAAGGCACTTTACATCTATGGTGAGTCCACCCAACGCATAGAAAACGGATTTTTGAGAGGCGGGGAGTAGAAGAACTCCCAGAACCCCATCAACCAGGTATCAATCAACCAGGCCGCCACTTTCCCAGCTGGTTGATGCCGTCCCTTGGTGGCCATAAGGCCGCGGTGCTCGCCAGGACCCGGCCACCACAAAAATACTCCCACACAACACAACATCAGCAGCCACACAGGACAACTGCTACCAAACTGCTCACCTGAGGTCAACCAACACGCAACCTGGAAACACAAACCAACACTGTCTCTATTTTCCGCTTGTTACAACTTGTAATAAAGTTGTTACATCTTGGCTTAACGTGTATATGACGTATTAGAACGTTGTTACAACTTGCTATATTGGTTGTTATAACTGGTTAGGTGTTAAAACTTGTTCGAACGTTGTACCAACGTCGTAGTTTCGGTGTGTGTTTGACTGGCACCAGCTGCTGCTGTTGTTGTTGTTTTAGATTCAGCTACCCGGAGCAACAAGTCTATGTAGCACGGGCTATAGTGAGCCCGTAATTAAGTTCGGTTATTCACGAGAATCTCGTTACTGTGTTATTTGGGTCAAAGTCTTAACTGAAGATAGAGTTTCCTTCTTTTCGCATTGATTTAATCTTTTCTTTGAAATTAATATGTTATCTTGGTGGCGGATACAGCTGCACAGTGTTCGCCAGTGTGTCCCATTCTTCAACTACTTTAACCATTCAAGTCGCTGTGGATCTTGTATTTAATGCAGGTGCTCTTGTTTGGTTGCACACGGGAGACATCTCCCGTCACGCAGGGTGCAGTCGCATCTCCACAGATCTCCAGTATCATCTATTGATACTGGTAATGGCTCAAATGGGCCACCACTTACGGGCTATTCATGCCCGTGCCCCCTTTTGGGTGGCTTAATCTTCATCAATCAATCGTTTGGTTGCATGTTGAGTGATGCGCGGGGCTTCAGTGGCCTCACATCCCAGTCAGTAGTGTAATAGTGACCTTCCTGGACGTGTTCCACAGTTATGACACTCTCTAAGGCCTGGGGTTGCGGTGGGTGAGGCAGCAGGAGCCATCACAGTGCTATATATAACCGTAGACTCTAGGGTTCTAGATGACCCTCACCTGGAGGGCGGCGGACAGGCGAGGCGGGGTTAAATAAGCCAGTCTCGTCACCTTTGACCTCTAGCACAAAGGCCAGCCTTAACACACCGCCACCTCTTCATCATTACACGTTTTAACAATAGAAGCAATTGCTATTTTCAGTCTTTAGACGAAAATTCCTCTCCCCCCCCCTTAGAGCCCCCCCCCCCCACACACACACACACGCGCGTGGGGCTGGTAAACATATGAACCGCCACACACACACAAATCACAATAGCGTGATATATATTATGATTTATATATGTATTGAAGTAAGGGCGAAGAGGTAGAACAGCTTGTTGAAAGCCCGAGTGCACGGAGGGTATTGTGCAACACCCGGGTTTGTGTCTCGGAGAGGCTGCGGGATCCGTGTGAGGGCGGTAGCAATTCCGGTTGCAATTCTTTTGATCCATGTCGCGGCTCAGTCGAGTGAGGCGCGTCTAGGATCATCCTGGACGTAAGTTTGAACCCTCATCACGGCCCTTGTGGATTTATTCATAAGAACCCTCATTTAGAAACTAGTTTAAGTTATCATTCAGAACCTTGTATACCTCCATACGCCAGACCAATAGTGGAGTATGCGGCTGTTCGCATACTTTAGGGTCCCGGGCCGCCGGGACACTAAAGCCCCGAAATCATCTCAAGATAACCTCAAGACAAGGGTCAAGGGACACATACTGTTTCTGATACATGTCAACGGCCTGCAGAGGAAATGGATCCCTCCATTTGAGCTGAATGTTTGCACATGATGGGAAAACTGATGAGAAGTCAGGACAGAGATAGATTGTGAGGCATTGCAAACTTATTTAGACATACTCCAAAAGGGATCTGACTGGAGGATGTCTATGGCTGCTGGAGTTTAACCCAACCTACTGAAAAGTTATGAAAATTGGAACGGAAGTGCAGCAGTCTAAGATGAAGGGAAGACAGATACTTCAATCAGAAAAGAAGAAAGACCTGGGAGTGGCCATAACCAAAAATCTGAAGTCCAGAATAACAGCAGCTGCATATGGCATACTGGCCAACATCCGTGTATCCTTCAGAAATATGAACAAAGGGGCTTTCCGCGCCCTATATGCAGCGAAGGTGAGACTCACTCTTGAATATGCATCCACGGCATGGAACCCTTATCTGAGAAAGGACAAGGATAATCTAGAAAAGGTCCTGAGATATGAAACACGTTCCTGAGCTAACGGGATTAAGCTATAAGGAAAGACTGAGAAAACTGGACCTTACCACACTGGAGGAAAGGAGAGATGCGGGGGGGGGGGGGATATGATAACATACAAAGATTCTGAGGGAAATTGTTAAAGTATTCAAATGCAACATTGTTTAAAGGTAGGAACAGCAGAACGAGGGGTCATGGATGGAAACTCTAGACGCAAATGATTCACAGGGACGTCAGAAGGAATTTATTCATTGAGAGAACTGTCAGTAAGTGGAACACATTACACGTAGAAGTTGTTGAAGCCATTTAGCTTCAAAGTTTTCAATGCAAATATGGTAAAAGCATGACAATTTAATTATTGTATTAATCTAAGAACATTCGGAAGGCTGGGATAGGAGCCAAGCGCGACCCTGCAAGCACACCGAGGTGAGTACACACTTTCTAACCCCCCCCCCGTAACAAGAGACGGAGCGGGGGGAGGGGGTGTTTGGGGAGGGGGATGGAATTTGGGGAGGGGGAGGGCTGACTAGGAAAATGCATTTGGGAGGAGAAGAGGGCGTCGGTGAGAGGGTGTTGAAAAACTGATTGCCTTCAGTTGTGGCATTACACCCCATGCAGGTAACCCGAGGCAACACCCCCCCACCACCACCCTACACACCCTACACCACAGTCAACACCGCCAACACCTGCCAATCTAACAGGTACAACAAGAATAACAGGCGGGACACAAATACCTACACCTCAAAGCCCCGTATTCACCGATATCTTCTTGAGGTTATCTTGAGATGATTTCGGGGCTTAGCGTCTCCGCGGCCCGGTTCTCGACCAGGCCTCGTTTTTGTTACACACCCCCGGGAAGCAGCCCGTAGCAGCTGTCTAACTCCCAGGTACCTATTTACTGCTAGGTAACAAGGGTATCAGGGGTGAAAGAAACATTTTGCCTATTTGTCTTCGCCTCCATCGGGGATCGAACCCGGAACGTCAGCACTACGAGTCCGAAGCGCTGTCCACTCAGCTGTCAGGCGCCCTAGGTGTCCGTATACACAAAGTATCATCAGAGGTGGGTACTAGTTGTTCCATTCCTCAACCCCGGCTTGGGCCCACGTGTGACTTGTGATGACTTGATCTAGACATATGTTGGTGGGAACACACCCATTACAGCTAATAAGGAACACGTACACTACGTATAAGACCGTGTAAAGTCACGGAACGCCGGGTACGCCAACCTATCACGGCACCGCTCTGATCACGGTAAACCCACTTATTAATCATTTTTCTCATTCAAAAAACTATAAATCAAAAGTCTTAAAGAGTATTGCGGGATTGGTCTAAGATGCGCAAGCCCCCCCATCCCCCTCCTCCTCCCCCACACACAACCACCTACTTCACTGCGAGCAGATATAACACCCACAACCGGAGAACCGGATCGTTCCTGGGAAAAGACGACATTAATTGATACCCCAAGTCCACTTGTCCATCCATTCCCTCCCCCCCCCCCCCCACCCCTCCCCATTCTTTCAAGGGTACTTGGGCAGTGTGACGGGCGTTGTCTTGACGCATGCTGGAGGCCAGAGGACGCGGTGAGGGTAGACGGGGCATGATGCCGGGTATGCCAGTACACTAGTGGCATACCCGGCACGGGTGCCACGAGAGAGGACGGGTATGGAAGAGGTGAACTAGTGAGTTCACCTGAGAGAGGGGTCCTGGGTCTTGTCCCCAGGCCCGGCCCGGGACCAGGCTGGTGCTGCCTCTAGTTAGCACTTTACACCACCCGTCAAACGAGTCTATTCTTGGGCTGTATTCCTTATATGTCTGCTTGTGGTGAAGCGGTAGCGTGTGCTTCCTGTGCGTTTACGGCCTCGGGTCCAAGCCCAAAGTACTAGAAAGTCTACTTCATTTACTTACGAGACGGGATTCTAGAGAATCCCTTCGATCAGGTGGAGGTAGCGCTCTCCTTAGTGTTCACGTATGTCAGACACGTCGGCACTCTTGCGGCGACACTGAACTATATGAAGGAGTCGTCATCTCTCATCACAATGTCAAGCACCATCACCACAATTAGCAAGCGCTACCTAAGGTTATAAAACCCTCAACAACACCAGAATGTATCAAGTACTTGAAAACTTCGTTACCTCAGCAGGTGTAAAGGGTCTAATGAGGTGACTGACCACCTGCAGCCACCTGCCGCAGGTAACGGCAGCTTAACCTGATCCTGGCAACTGTTGTCATGGCCGCCCATGTGCACGAATACCTGGTTGATGGGGTTCTGGGAGTTCTTCTACTCCCCAAGCCCGGCCCGAGGCCAGGCTTGACTTGTGAGAGTTTGGTCCACCAGGCTGTTGCTTGGAGCGGCCCGCAGGCCCACATACCCACCACAGCCCGGTTGGTCCGGCACTCCTTGGAGGAAATAATCTAGTTTCCTCTTGAAGATGTCCACGGTTGTTCCGGCAATATTTCTTATGCTTGCTGGGAGGACGTTGAACAACCGCGGACCTCTGATGTTCATACAGTGTTCTCTGATTGTTCCTATGGCACCTCTGCTCTTCTCTGGTTCTATTCTGCATTTTCTTCCATATCGTTCACTCCAGTATGTTGTTATTTTACTGTGTAGATTTGGGACCTGGCCCTCCAGTATATTCCAGGTGTATATTATTTGGTATCTCTCTCGTCTTTGGAGGACTTTGAGACGATCTCAATAATTTAGGTGCTTTATCGCGTCTATGCGTGCCGTATATGTTCTCTGTATTCCCTCTACTTCAGCAGTAATATTGCTAATGCTTGCTGGGAGGGTGTTGAATAGCTGTGGACCTCTATGTTCAGAAAGTGTTCTCTGATTGTGCCTATGACACCTTTACTCTTCACTGGTTTTATTCTGCATTTCCCTCCGTATTTTTCGTTCCAGTATGTTGTTATTCTACTGTGCAAATTTGGGACCTGGCCTTCAGGTATCTTCCAGGTATATATTATTTGATACCTCTCTCGTCTCCTTTCCACTACTGGGGTAAGTTCACTCACGCGATGAGTAACGCTGCCTGATGAGCTCGCCTTGATGAATATGGTGAATGATATACCAGCTCGTGTCACCTGGACTCACTGCAGCAGCCTCGTAAGTAATACTGATATAATACTAGTCAAATACTACACTTGTAATGGGCGATACCTGGAATATACCTGGAGCGGGTTCTGGCGTCCCTCACCCACAACCCTCGCTAAAACCACCTTTATTAAGAGTGGCCAGAGTGGCGTTTCCTGATGCTGTCATTGGTAAGGGGGAAGGATATGAAGCCATCACTCTGCTGTGTGTCTTTAATGATAGTGTCACGCGACTGGCGGACCCAGCGTGGCGGGCGACCGTGCCTCTTTGTTTACATAGATGGCGTATGAGTCGCCGCGGCAAATACAAACGGGTAGTTGCGTCTACTCTCAACCTCCCATCAACCTCTCGGGGGTTGATGATGATGATGTGAAGTGCGCCAACCCCTCTCTAATTACCCATTGCAAAGGGAGCAGAGACGTGGCAGTAAAGGGGCAGCAAAAGGAGGAAGATAGTAGACAGAGGATAAAGAGAAGAGCAGTTAGGGAAGCGCGGGTACCACCAACCCCGTGTTGTATTGTTCCTAAGCCAAATAAACGATATGCTTTAAACTGGCTGAAAGAAGAGGACAAAGATAAATACTAAGAGGAGGAGGCCTTAGTGTATATAATAAGGCCGGTGACTTGAGTCGTGCCCGGGAGAGCACCTCGACACACACTGATAACTTCACACGCGCCAGTAATATCTCCCCCGACCTTTACCTCGCCACCATCTTCAACACAACCACGTCATTTATCACCATAAGACACACATAACCTTAACATTTGTACACACACATATATATATATATATATATATATATACCACCCCATCCCCCCTTTATATCCTCCCCCCCCCACACAAACACACACCACCATCCCCCACCATACACTTTACCCACACATACATACCCCACCATCCCCAACACGCGCGTGCACACACATACACACACACAATTCAAGTTCTTCTTCTTTATTATGCACCCTATACCCATCCCGTGGGCGGTGGTGTAAAGGATTACAGAGGCACATAATCGGTTCAGGAACTGAACCCTCTAGTTCGTTTAGCTAAGCGAATAACAATCTTTTGACGCTAGTTACAAAATTATTAATGTTATTTATACATGTACACATACATGTACATACATGCGAACAAGCCTGAATGGTCCCCAGGACTATATGCAACTGAAAACTCACCCCAGAAATGACTCGAACCCATACTGCCAGGAGCACTCTGCTGGCGTACAAGATCTCTTAACCGCTCGACCAACACGACCGGACAAAAGAAGATGGTAGCCGAGGCTATTTCCATTCCCCCGCCGGCACTCGGTTGGTAATCTTGGGCATGGTATTTTATCAAATCACCTCATTCTTTGGGGCACATGTGAGGAACACAAATGTACACAGTTGTACATATATATATATATATATATATATATATATATATATATATATATATATATATATTGTGACGGTAACGCGTTGGTGTTCGGCTGTTTAAGGCTAGGGGTATGGCCTCGTCACATAGTTATAAAAAAAAAATAGAAAAACTGGAACTTCGTCTGTGGTAAGGTAAGGAGAAGACACACAAAACACAAGTAAAACTTTAACAATGAAATTTTAATTACGTTAAATAAATCAAAACATGAAAATAATGCACAAACAAATTCTTAGAATAAAATCAATCAAAATAATAAGAATAATTAAATAACACAATGAAAGGTTACGTTAAGGCAAAATAACAAGAAGTGCAACACAAAGTTAAGTGGGAGGTGCTGGAATATTGGCTTAAAGCCACCACTCTTCTCAGTACACGCTAGAGTCTAGCTGGGAGGAGTGCTGGCCACGAAAGCACTGAACATTCTGAGGACTGATGTTGGGGCGACCCCAGACATCAGGTAGTATTGGGGGGGGCGAGGCAGGTGCAGCCAGACCGGCGACCAATCAGCGGAGCCGTAGCGATCAACGGGTAGTTTGGTGGTTGGAGTTCGAACAGGTGGCTGGCTGCATACGTTTTTGCTCACCCTGGCAAGCCTTGCTGGTGTTGTTGTCGTTGTTGGACATCTCTTCCATAGTCTTTTTATATAATTGTGAAGACGTAATTATGGAGGGAAGAGCAGGCTCAATCTCTTGAAGGAGATTATTGTCACAATATATATATACGTATACATATATACATACACATACATATTTAATCACCCACACAAATACACCCATCAATAATCTTTTCTGTCACAAGTGATTCAGCAAGAGGCTCACAACAGTCATTATACAAGGCACTTTACATCTATGATGAGTCACACAGTTACTAGTCATGCTGCACACACTCACCAAAACAGGTGTGGCAAGTAAGTATTAAAAGAAGGCACCAGGCCGGGAAGGCTGGCAAGCACCAGACCCCTCCAGGAGAGGCACCACGGGGGCGGCCACACCATGTACCAGTGACCACACCACATGCTGCCCACAACCCCACCCCCCCACCCCTGGTTGATACCTGGTTGATACCTGGTTGATGGGGTTCTGGGAGTTGTTCTACTCCCCAAGCCCGGCCCGAGGCCAGGCTTGACTTGTGAGAGTTTGGTCCACCAGGCTGTTGCTTGGAGCGGCCCTCAACTCTAACGCCTCGCAGTGTCTACAGAATCCCACCAATCCGTTAATAGTACAACGTGTTGGTATAAATGGTCACATCGTAATGCGATCTTTTCCATGTATCGGTCTCGATAGGTTAGGTGGGTTGCTTGGGTTCGCGTAGCTTCTGCTTGGGTAAAATAGTTTCTTTTTTACAGTGAAAAATTCTTGAGAACGGGTTGTCTGGCACACTCATATTCCTGTCTGCAGTAGCCCCTTCCTCCTCTCACTCACCTCTCACTCTCTCCTCCCATTATCTTCCACCCCCCCCCCCCTCCCCTCCCCATTGCACCAACCTAACCTCTCCCACTCAGGCATATACGAGTGGTGGTGTGTAGAAGGCACAGGTCTCCGTGCCAGGTGATATCCTTCCCTCACAGTAGCCCACCTGACCACCACCCCCCTGTGACCGGGTCCTCTCTCCATGACACACCCTACTATGACACCCCCTACCATGACACACCCTACCATGACACCCTAAGGCGCCACAGGCAACGCTAGAGCCTGGCTCCTATGCTCTGACACAGCCACATAGAGAGGGGAACAAACGGGTATGAAACCATATGACCAGAGTGCCAGGACAGGAAGGACTGCCATAATTATATATTATGCCCCATATATATATGTATATATATATATATATATATATATATATATATATATATATATATATATATATATATATATATATATTTTATATTATATTATATATATATATTATGCCCCATAGACAACATTGGAAAAAATTGAGGTTGATGACAAATGGGTAGACGGAGACTGGGGGGGAACTGGACGCAGCACAAGCACCGTGACTAGGGCCAGATATCGCCATGGGTACTGGGGAAAGCTGCAGACACCCTGTGTTACCCATTAACTATAGTGTTCCACATTACACACCAGACGTCCAGACCGCTACCAGTAATCTAGCAAAAGGCAAATATTGTTACAAAATTCAAGAAAAATGAGATACACATGAAGCACTAAACTACAGCCCAGTGCTATTCCAGCCCACCCTCCTGTTTTGGTAGTACTTGTAGTAACGATGAGGACCACAGTACTATAAGTACCGACATATCTTA
Source organism: Procambarus clarkii (assembly GCF_040958095.1). Taxonomy (NCBI): domain Eukaryota; kingdom Metazoa; phylum Arthropoda; class Malacostraca; order Decapoda; family Cambaridae; genus Procambarus; species Procambarus clarkii. The sequence goes on from NC_091192.1 coordinate 34,856,433, forward strand.
AAGTTATCTTGAGATGATTTCGGGGCTTTAGTGTCCCCGCGGCCCGGTCCTCGACTAGGCCTCCACCCCCAGGAAGCAGCCCGTGACAGCTGACTAACACCCAGGTACCTATTTTACTGCTAGGTAACAGAGGCATAGGGTGAAAAAAACTCTGCCCATTGTTTCTCGCCGGCGCCTGGGATCGAACCCAGGACCACAAGTCCAGCGTGCTGTCCGATAGGCCGACCGGCTCCCATACAACACAATTACAATGTAGAAATCGGCACTATTGAATTGGACAAACCGGAAAAGTATTTTTTTTACTTGTGTTGCAGAGATAAACTGAACTAACCTTACCTAACCTTCCTAGGCCTAATATACGATATCTGAGGCCTAATATTGCATAGGTGTGCTAAACTACGCCTAAACCCAGCCTGGTTGACTTGGTTGACCAGTCCAGCAACCAGGAGGCCTGGTCGACGACCGGGCCGCGAGGACGTTAAGCCCCGGAAACACCTCAAGGTAACCGCAAGGTAGGAATATTTAGTTTGTTTTTTTAAGCTTTATTTTTTTATAAAGAATTCCTTACTAGTCAGTATACTACTATCTAAACGATAAGTAGGTAGGAATTCGCGACTACTGAAGATCGTCACAATAGGTACTATGTAAACACGAGGATGGGTAGATTAATAGATTAGATTACTAATAGATTACTAATTAGTAATAATTAGTAATAAATAATAATAAATAATTACTAATAAATAATAATTAGTAAAAAGAATAGATTACTAATAGATTAATTAGATTAGATTATTAATAGATTAGAATAGATTACTGTGTTAGTAATATCCGCTCCATGAAAAATGCTTCAAAAACTCATCAAGAAAAACACAGAAGAATATATGGGAAGGGTGAACTTCATAACAAGAGCTTCATAACAAGAGCTTCATAACAAGAGCTTCGTAACAAGAGTTTCATAACAAGAGCTTCGTAACAAGAGCTTCATAACAAGAGCTTCGTAACAAGAGTTTCATAACAAGAGCTTCGTAACAAGAGCTTCATAACAAGAGCTTCGTAACAAGAGTTTCATAACAAGAGCTTCGTAACAAGAGTTTCATAACAAGAGCTTCGTAACAAGAGTTTCATAACAAGAGCTTCGTAACAAGAGCTTCATAACAAGAGCTTCGTAACAAGAGCTTCATAACAAGAGCTTCGTAACAAGAGTTTCATAACAAGAGCTTCGTAACAAGAGTTTCATAACAAGAGCTTCGTAACAAGAGTTTCATAACAAGAGTTTCATAACAAGAGCTTCGTAACAAGAGCTTCGTAACAAGAGCTTCATAACAAGAGCTTCGTAACAAGAGCTTCGTAACAAGAGTTTCATAACAAGAGCTTCGTAACAAGAGCTTCATAACAAGAGCTTCGTAACAAGAGCTTCGTAACAAGAGTTTCATAACAAGAGTTTCATAACAAGAGCTTCGTAACAAGAGCTTCGTAACAAGAGCTTCATAACAAGAGCTTCGTAACAAGAGCTTCGTAACAAGAGTTTCGTAACAAGAGCTTCATAACAAGAGCTTCGTAACAAGAGCTTCATAACAAGAGCTTCGTAACAAGAGCTTCGTAACAAGAGCTTCGTAACAAGAGCTTCATAACAAGAGCTTCATAACAAGAGCTTCATAACAAGAGCTTCGTAACAAGAGCTTCGTAACAAGAGCTTCGTAACAAGAGCTTCATAACAAGAGCTTCATAACAAGAGCTTCGTAACAAGAGCTTCGTAACAAGAGCTTCGTAACAAGAGCTTCGTAACAAGAGCTTCGTAACAAGAGCTTCATAACAAGAGCTTCATAACAAGAGCTTCATAACAAGAGCTTCATAACAAGAGCTTCGTAACAAGAGCTTCGTAACAAGAGCTTCGTAACAAGAGCTTCGTAACAAGAGCTTCATAACAAGAGCTTCATAACAAGAGCTTCATAACAAGAGCTTCATAACAAGAGCTTCGTAACAAGAGCTTCGTAACAAGAGCTTCGTAACAAGAGCTTCATAACAAGAGCTTCATAACAAGAGCTTCGTAACAAGAGCTTCATAACAAGAGCTTCATAACAAGAGCTTCGTAACAAGAGCTTCGTAACAAGAGCTTCGTAACAAGAGCTTCGTAACAAGAGCTTCATAACAAGAGCTTCATAACAAGAGCTTCATAACAAGAGCTTCATAACAAGAGCTTCATAACAAGAGCTTCGTAACAAGAGCTTCGTAACAAGAGCTTCGTAACAAGAGCTTCGTAACAAGAGCTTCGTAACAAGAGCTTCATAACAAGAGCTTCATAACAAGAGCTTCATAACAAGAGCTTCATAACAAGAACTTCATAACAAGAGCTTCATAACAAGAGCTTCATAACAAGAACTTCATAACAAGAGCTTCATAACAAGAGCTTCATAACAAGAGCTTCATAACAAGAGCTTCGTAACAAGAGCTTCGTAACAAGAGCTTCATAACAAGAGCTTCATAACAAGAGCTTCATAACAAGAGCTTCATAACAAGAGCTTCATAACAAGAGCTTCATAACAAGAGCTTCATAACAAGAGCTTCGTAACAAGAGCTTCATAACAAGAGCTTCATAACAAGAGCTTCATAACAAGAGCTTCATAACAAGAGCTTCATAACAAGAGCTTCGTAACAAGAGCTTCGTAACAAGAGCTTCATAACAAGAGCTTCATAACAAGAGCTTCATAACAAGAGCTTCATAACAAGAGCTTCATAACAAGAGCTTCATAACAAGAGCTTCATAACAAGAGCTTCGCAACAAGAGCTTCATAACAAGAGCTTCATAACAAGAGCTTCATAACAAGAGCTTCATAACAAGAGCTTCATAACAAGAGCTTCATAACAAGAGCTTCGTAACAAGAGCTTCATAACAAGAGCTTCATAACAAGAGCTTCGTAACAAGAGCTTCATAACAAGAGCTTCGTAACAAGAGCTTCATAACAAGAGCTTCATAACAAGAGCTTCATAACAAGAGCTTCATAACAAGAGCTTCGTAACAAGAGCTTCATAACAAGAGCTTCATAACAAGAGCTTCATAACAAGAGCTTCGTAACAAGAGCTTCATAACAAGAGCTTCATAACAAGAGCTTCATAACAAGAGCTTCGTAACAAAGAGCTTCGTAACAAAGAGCTTCATAACAAGAGCTTCATAACAAGAGCTTCATAACAAGAGCTTCGTAACAAAGAGCTTCATAACAAGAGCTTCATAACAAGAGCTTCATAACAAGAGCTTCATAACAAGAGCTTCATAACAAGAGCTTCATAACAAGAGCTTCATAACAAGAGCTTCGTAACAAAGAGCTTCATAACAAGAGCTTCGTAACAAGAGCTTCGTAACAAGAGCTTCGTAACAAGAGTTTCATAACAAGAGCTTCATAACAAGAGCTTCGTAACAAGAGTTTCATAACAAGAGCTTCGTAACAAGAGCTTCGTAACAAGAGCTTCACAACAAGAGCTTCGTAACAAGAGCTTCGTAACAAGAGTTTCATAACAAGAGCTTCATAACAAGAACTTCGTAACAAGAGCTTCGTAACAAGAGCTTCGTAACAAGAGTTTCATAACAAGAGCTTCATAACAAGAGCTTCGTAACAAGAGCTTCGTAACAAGAGCTTCATAACAAGAGCTTCATAACAAGAACTTCGTAACAAGAGCTTCGTAACAAGAGCTTCGTAACAAGAGTTTCATAACAAGAGCTTCATAACAAGAGCTTCGTAACAAGAGTTTCATAACAAGAGCTTCATAACAAGAACTTCGTAACAAGAGCTTCATAACAAGAGCTTCATAACAAGAGCTTCGTAACAAGAGTTTCATAACAAGAGCTTCATAACAAGAACTTCGTAACAAGAGCTTCATAACAAGAGCTTCGTAACAAGAGTTTCATAACAAGAGTTTCATAACAAGAGCTTCATAACAAGAACTTCGTAACAAGAGCTTCGTAACAAGAGCTTCGTAACAAGAGTTTCATAACAAGAGCTTCATAACAAGAGCTTCGTAACAAGAGTTTCATAACAAGAGCTTCATAACAAGAACTTCGTAACAAGAGCTTCGTAACAAGAGCTTCATAACAAGAGCTTCATAACAAGAGCTTCGTAACAAGAGTTTCATAACAAGAGCTTCATAACAAGAGCTTCGTAACAAGAGTTTCATAACAAGAGCTTCATAACAAGAACTTCGTAACAAGAGCTTCATAACAAGAGCTTCATAACAAGAGCTTCGTAACAAGAGTTTCATAACAAGAGCTTCATAACAAGAACTTCGTAACAAGAGCTTCATAACAAGAGCTTCATAACAAGAGCTTCGTAACAAGTTTCATAACAAGAGCTTCATAACAAGAACTTCGTAACAAGAGCTTCGTAACAAGAGCTTCATAACAAGAGCTTCATAACAAGAGCTTCATAACAAGAATTTCATAACAAGAGCTTCGTAACAAAGAGCTTCGTAACAAGAGCTTCATAACAAGAACTTCGTAACAAGAGCTTCGTAACAAGAGCTTCATAACAAGAGCTTCGTAACAAGAGCTTCATAACAAGAGCTTCATAACAAGAGCTTCGTAACAAGAGCTTCATAACAAGAGCTTCGTAACAAGAGTTTCATAACAAGAGCTTCGTAACAAAGAGCTTCGTAACAAGGAGCTTCGTAACAAGGAGCTTCGTAACAAGAGCTTCATAACAAGAGCTTTGTAACAAGAGCTTCGTAACAAAGAGCTTCGTAACAAGGAGCTTCGTAACAAGGAGCTTCGTAACAAGAGCTTCATAACAAGAGCTTTGTAACAAGAGCTTCGTAACAAGAGCTTCGTAACAAGAGTTTCATAACAAGAGCTTCGTAACAAAGAGCTTCATAACAAGAGCTTCATAACAAGAACTTCGTAACAAGAGCTTCGTAACAAGAGCTTCATAACAAGAGCTTCATAACAAGAGCTTCGTAACAAGAGCTTCATAACAAGAGCTTCATAACAAGAGCTTCGTAACAAGAGCTTCATAACAAGAGCTTCGTAACAAGAGTTTCATAACAAGAGCTTCGTAACAAAGAGCTTCGTAACAAGGAGCTTCGTAACAAGGAGCTTCGTAACAAGAGCTTCATAACAAGAGCTTTGTAACAAGAGCTTCGTAACAAGAGCTTCGTAACAAGAGTTTCATAACAAGAGCTTCGTAACAAAGAGCTTCATAACAAGAGCTTCATAACAAGAACTTCGTAACAAGAGCTTCGTAACAAGAGCTTCATAACAAGAGCTTCATAACAAGAGCTTCGTAACAAGAGCTTCATAACAAGAGCTTCATAACAAGAGCTTCATAACAAGAGCTTCATAACAAGAGCTTCGTAACAAGAGTTTCATAACAAGAGCTTCGTAACAAAGAGCTTCGTAACAAGGAGCTTCGTAACAAGGAGCTTCGTAACAAGAGCTTCATAACAAGAGCTTTGTAACAAGAGCTTCGTAACAAGAGTTTCATAACAAGAGCTTCGTAACAAAGAGCTTCATAACAAGAGCTTCATAACAAGAACTTCGTAACAAGAGCTTCATAACAAGAGCTTCATAACAAGAGCTTCGTAACAAGAGCTTCATAACAAGAGCTTCATAACAAGAGCTTCGTAACAAGAGCTTCATAACAAGAGCTTCGTAACAAGAGTTTCATAACAAGAACTTCGTAACAAGAGCTTTGTAACAAGAGCTTCATAACAAGAGCTTCATAACAAGAGCTTCGTAACAAGAGCTTCATAACAAGAGCTTCATAACAAGAGCTTCGTAACAAGAGCTTCATAACAAGAGCTTCGTAACAAGAGTTTCATAACAAGAGCTTCGTAACAAAGAGCTTCGTAACAAGGAGCTTCGTAACAAGGAGCTTCGTAACAAGAGCTTCATAACAAGAGCTTTGTAACAAGAGCTTCGTAACAAGAGCTTCGTAACAAGAGCTTCATAACAAGAGCTTTTAATACCACGGCTTCAGATAAATTAATGCTTAATAAAATTTGGTTGAATTCTAGGAGAGGAGTCACTAAAAATGACAAGAGAAGGAAAGGAGGATGGACAGATGATGGACAGTCCAGCCCGTTCCTAGGATCTGCCACAACTAACATTTACTACAGTTCCTCACACGGACAAGATCGGGGATAACAGGAAAGGCCCTGATTGGGTATATAGAGTACCTGACGGGCAAGAAACAAAGGGTCATATTCATAGAGGGTCAGTAAGGCCGGACAGGGTCATATTCAGAGAGGGTCAGTAAGGCGGGACAGGGTCAGTAAGGCCGGACAGGGTCATATTCATAGAGGGTCAGTAAGGCCGGACAGGGTCATATTCATAGAGGGTCAGTAAGGCCGGACAGGGTCATATTCATAGAGGGTCAGTAAGGCCGGTCAGGGTCAGTAAGGCCGGACAGGAGTGGAAAGTGGTCCGTTTTACTGGCCGCTTTCCTAGGACCATTGTTCTTTCCAATTTATTTAATAAATATAGGCAGGGTAGACAGGAGATTTGGATTTAACTACACCATAAGGGGAGCATAATTACAAGAGTCAGTAAAGGAGCTGGGAGCAGGGAGGGAGAATCCCACCACTAACACCACAAGGTCGTGTGTAGAGGACGACATCGACAGCATACGGCAAGCTAGCATACATATGGACATCATTTAGTTAGCCATAGGAGAAGGCTTTAAAGTCAACACACACACACACACACACACACACACACACACTGTTATATGACAAAGAGTGCTGGGAAGACGGGACACCACGAGCGTAGCTCTCATCCTGTAACTACACTTAGGTAATTACACTTAGGTAATTACTCTATGTGAGGTGATTACTTTAGTATGCCGCTCCAGCATGGAACTCTCACCTTGTGAGGCAAACAGAAGCTTGAATACGTTTCGTGGCTTGCATGATTATATTTTGGCCCGAGGGGCGAGTTTATTGGTCAGCTCAACTCATCCGTAACAAGTATTGTCCTCATGATTGTCCCCAATATTGCCGGAACAACCGTGGACATTTTCAAGAGGAAACTAGATTTATTCCTCCAAGGAATGCCGGACCAACCAGGCTGTGGTGGGTATATAGGCATGAGGGCCGCTCCAAGCAACAGCCTGGTGGACCAAACTCTCACAAGTCAAGCCTGGCTTAAGACTGGGCTTGGGAAGTAGAACAACTCCCAGAACCCAGTCCACCAGGCTGTTGTTTGGAGCGGCCCGCAGGCCCACATACCCACCACAGCCTGGTTGGTCCGGCATTCCTTGGAGGAATAAATCTAGTTTCCTCTTGAAAATGTCCACGGTTGTTCCGGCAATATTTCTTATGCTCGCTGGGAGAATGTTGAACAACCGCGGACCTCTGATGTTTATACAGTGTTTTCTAATTGTGCCTATGGCACCTCTGCTCTTCACTGGTTCTATTCTGCATTCTCTTCCATATCGTTCACTCCAGTACGTTGTTATTTTACTGTGCAGATTAGGGACTTGGCCCTCCAGTATTTTCCACGTGTATATTATTTGATATCTCTCTCGTCTCCTTTCTAGCGAGTACATTCGGAGAGCTTTGAGACAATCTCAATAATTTAGGTGCTTTATCTCGTCTATGTATCCCGTATATGTTCTTTGTGTTCCCTCTATTTCAGCAATCTCTCCTGCTCTGAAGGGGGAAGTGAGTACTGAGCAGTACTCAAGACGGGACAACACAAGTGACTTGAAGAGTACAACCATTGTGATGGGATCCCTGGATTTTAAAGTTCTCGTAATCCAACCTCTCATTTTTCTGACTGTCGCAATATTTGCTTGGTTATGCTCCTTAAACGTCAGGTCGTCGGACATCATTATTCCCAAATCCTTTACATATATCGGGAGAGGTAATGGTAGTCTGAAGCAAAAGTCACCAGGGGTGTGACCCATGACAGTCTGAAGCACCAGTCACCAGGAGTGTGGCCCATGACAGTCTGAAGCACCAGTCACCAGGAGTGTGGCCCATGACAGTCTGAGGCACCAGTTGTGGGAAATTTTTATCCACCATATCTAATAATCATCTAAGAAATGTATAATTTCTATATCATTTCTATATCATATCAAAATCATATCTAAACCCTATCAAAATCATATTAGAATCATTAAAGATTCATTATACAGCTTGATTCTAGATGACAATGTCACTATGAACACGTACGCGACAGGTCCCTATTGATGCCTACGTGACTGTACATGATCTCTCAAGGATCCAGAAGCTTCTAGAAGGATTTCTTAATTAAAAAACTATTGGAACAACATCTGGTAGGGATAAATCGAATCCTTAATAAGAATCAGTGGTGCTATCAAGTACTACTTATAATCTTTATATCCTATATCTAATTATATTATAATCACATCTTATTTCAATCATAAGTCTAGACTGTAAAAATAATCAATCAATATTCATAGAAGGCTACCGTGCTCAGAGAGCATGGCAGGGCGATGGGGGGGAGTGAAGCGCCCACCAACAGCCCGGATCACTTCGCGTTTGTTTACAACTGAGTGAACAAGTGACGGATCCTTAGCGAACATTACCAGCTCAAGGACACCTTAATCTAATATCTTTATCACCAGTGAACATTCTCTAGAACTGGGGGAGTACCTGGACAATATCTACAAGGAAAATCCTAGAACATTTATATAAAATAAGAGTGTATAGTGGAGATCAGTGACACGGTTTCCTCCACCTTCATTCATAATCTTTTATCAACTTCAATCATTCTTCTGCAACTGCAGGGACAATCACGTAGCAACGCTACCAGATCATCATACAGCAACGCTGTAGCAAAATATAGTGCCTAAACTCAACAAGAGAGAGTTAATCTGTCTGGCACCTTGTCAGACAAGGCACCCCGACTGGCAGAGAAGTATATTGAGGGTTATTTGGTATATGATTGGCCAATTGTATGCTTGTGTGACTTTAATATCCTATAAATCTATCTGTTGGTTAAAAAGCGAGGCAACGCCTCATCTTACAGTACGTTTATTAAAATTGTAGTGTAGCTGTGAATCTTATCCAGCACTAGACTCGTGAGTGTCCATTGTGTCAGAAAAGAATTCAGCCGCATTGAGTAAAGAACCTCACAAGTGTCCATAGTACTGGAAGAGATTCAGTCAAGCTAACTGTATCATAAATTGAATAAATACATTGCATATATACTTGAATATATAAATTAAGTTATCAATTGCTTGCTTAGTTATTTTTAAGTTATCATATAAGTTCATTTAATTGAATGATTTCTAGTACTTAGTTAACAGTATTTAGACTACATTTAAGGTCATTTATTATACTTTTACAATTTAATTTGTTTATAGTATAAGTATATATTGGCTGTTAATAGTTATGGTGCTAGGTTAGACTATGTATGTTTAAATCCCTGATTTAAACAGAGCCAGTGTTCAGTCATATAACTGAATTTATTAAATCTTATCCTTGTATAAAATACAAGCTGATGTGAGATCCCTGTCTACAGGTGGATTGGAACTTCTATCAACTAAGTCATTCACCCCACCTGTCCCTTACAGCCCACAATCTGTCATTAGGAAAAGAGGAGCTAGGATTTACAACCCTAGCTAGAGATTTTAATTGAATTAATTTGCAGACAGTAAATTTTTAATTTAGTTCAGTACAAGTCCCTGGTAGTCTCCTCTTATATCAATCCCAGCAGGTTTTTCCCACACCAGTCACCAGGAGTGTGTGTGACGCATGACAATTTTAAGGCACTTTAACAACCCTGGTAAAGCACTTGAAATACGTTCACACTTGGCCCGAGGTAGTCCACACAACACTACACGCAGCAAGACACTTACACAAGTCACACAAAATAATCGGAGACGACGTGGCGCCGAGCCTCTCTCTGGTGGCGCGCGCGCACACACACACACGCACGCACGCACGCACGCACGCACACACACACACACACACACACACACACACACACACACACACAGGGTTCAGTTCTTGCACCAGTGATGTTTATTGTGTACATAAATGATCTACCAGTTGGTATACAGAATTATATGAACATGTTTGCTGATGATGCTAAGATAATAGGAAGGATAAGAAATTTAGATGACTGTCATGCCCTTCAAGAAGACCTGGACAAAATAAGTATATGGAGCACCACTTGGTAAATGGAATTTAATGTTAATAAATGTCATGTTATGGAATGTGGAATAGGAGAACATAGACCCCAAACAACCTATATATTATGTGAGAAATCTTTAAAGAATTCTGATAAAGAAAGAGATCTAGGAGTGGTTCTAGATAGAAAACTATCACCTGAGGACCACATAAAGAATATTGTGCAAGGAGCCTATGCAATGCTTTCTAACTTCAGAATTGCATTTAAATACATGGATGGCGATATACTAAAGAAATTGTTCATGACTTTTGTTAGGCCAAAGCTAGAATATGCAGCTGTTGTGTGGTGCCCATATCTTAAGAAGCACATCAACAAACTGGAAAAGGTGCAAAGACATGCTACTAAGTGGCTCCCAGAACTGAAGGGCAAGAGCTACGAGGAGAGGTTAGAAGCATTAAATATGCCAAAACTAGAAGACAGAAGAAAAAGAGGTGATATGATCACTACATACAAAATAGTAACAGGAATTGATAAAATCGACAGGGAAGACTTCCTGAGACCTGGAATTTCAAGAACAAGAGGTCATAGATTTAAACTAGCTAAACACAGATGCCGAAGAAATATAAGAAAATTCACCTTCGCAAATAGAGTGGTAGACGGTTGGAACAAGTTAAGTGAGAAGGTGGTGGAGGCCAAGACCGTCAGTAGTTTCAAAGCGTTATATGACAAAGAGTGCTGGGAAGACGGGACACCACGAGCGTAGCTCTCATCCTGTAACTACACTTAGGTAATTACACTTAGGTAATTACACACACACACACACACACGAGAGAGAGATATTAGAAAGAACTTTTTTAGTGTCAGAGTGGTTGACAAATGGAATGCATTAGGAAGTGATGTGGAGAGGCTGACCCCATACACAGTTTCAAATGTAGATATGATAGAGCTCAATAGGCTCAGGAACCTGTACACCAGTTGATTGACAGTTGAGAGGCGGGACCAAAGAGCCAGAGCTCAACCCCGCAAGCACAAATAGGTGATTACACACACATGCTAAGCTCTCAGCCCATCCTCCGAATAGACAGTACGTTTTAATGCTAAATGTAATAAGTACAACCCTGACTATCGGCATAGTACTTAAACACACTTAATCGCCAGCAACGCACCCAAATATTGTGAATATTAGAGTTTACCTGAAAAGCTGTATAGAAAACCACGACCTAACCTAACCTTGGGAGTGTAGGACAAGCATGTAAATTTCATTTATTGCTTCTTAATTACAATTAGTACTTAATCTATTGCTATATTGATATTACAATTTTATAAAACTAATAAAACAAAACTAAAGTCTTTCAATAAATTATAAAGTAACTCTGGATATTTTCAAATTTTGTATAAAATCTCTATTGTTTAATAAAACTGAACAAAATCTTTATATTTAAAACTTATGTATATAGAATTGAAGACGAAAACGTCAACCTAAAAGTTTTGAGTGTATTAACAGAAAATGAGAATATATGGGGAGGTAAATGTAACAACACAATTAAGTGTATTTATGTACTATGTAGACAGTCAGGAATGTACTTATTACATTTAGTATTAAAACGTACTGTCTCTTCGGAGGAAGGGTTGAAGCTCTTCAACATCCACCCAGTCCTTTCACCTAATACGTCGCATTTCTTACGCAATACCTTAACAAAGTCGAAGTATCAGTCCAAAATAAAGCCAACCTAATATTGACATTTTCTATACGCTGATCTATGTGTGTAGGTTGATGGGTATCGTACGTTTTCTATAAGACAAAACAGTTGCAATTTTATGTGGAGTGGAGAGGACATGATGGGCCAGCAGCATTACTAGACCAAGAGCTAGAGCCTGGCCCCTCCCAGTGTGTACACAACCCACTAGGGCAGCCCCACACCTGCTGGCCCAAGTGCTGTCATCGACTCGACGCCAACACTGTCACTCAATACACAATTCACGATACAAGACTGGCCAGCAAACCCCCAACATAGCCAGCCAGCCAGCCACACACACACACACACACACACACACACACACACACACACACACACACACACACACACACACCGTCGTGAAAGCAAGGCACACAGCCGCCCCATAAGACATCATCACACGATATTTCCCCTCTCTGTACCTCCCCTCAATTTTAACCACTATTGACAAAATACTCACTAATTCTTCCTCTCCCTACAGACTAGCTGGTAGACACCCACCCACCACACAGACAGGCGGCCACACATACACCCACCCACCACACAGACAGGCGGCCACACATACACCCACCCACCACACAGACAGGCGGCCACACATACACCCACCCACCACACAGACAGGCGGCCACACCCTCACGTGATGGACTAAACAGGCCCTGGCTGGCAATCTCAGAATTCAGGAAAATATCTTGCCGCCGCCACCCCGTACCCCTTCCCCCCTCCCCTCCTCGGGCCACCAGTGCCCCTGGTTTTTTTTTTTTTTTTTTTTTTTTTGGAGTAAAGAGGAAGGAGAGGCATAGGTGAAGGGAAGTATAGAAGTGGGAAATACAGTGAGAGGTATGAAAGCAGGCGGGCTGTCCGCCTTGCTGACACCATGTGTGGGTGTTGGCAGCTAAGCTAAGCTGGCTCCCTCTTGTCAGGGAGCTGTGAGTGTGTGAGAGGTTCTTCACATGTGTTCCACCATATATGGATGTCCATAGATGAATACTGTGTAGCATTCATATATACACACTCCGATGCTTCCACACATGTTGTTCTGTTTAAGGCTCTTTATTTTATTATTATTATTTATCGAGTTGTCATACATACATATTATTTATCGAGTTGTTCATACACACATTATTTATCGAGTTGTTCATACACACATATTATTGTTTATCGAGTTGTTCATATATACACATATATGAACTGTTCATATATACACAAATATATCTCATCTGGGGATTATATACTGTGGGGCGGGGTTTTCGTCCAGAGAATCGAGGCTCTTGGGCCACCAGCTGTGGGAGCGGGGCGTCTCATCTTGGAGTAATCTTTCAAACATTGGGTCCTCTAACATTTCGATGGTGTTCCACACCCTGATGGCTTGGTGCTGCAGTCTGATGTTTAGTGGCTGTATGTTCAGGAGTTCGTGGAGCTCCTGGATTGTCTGATCATATGGTGGACGGTGTTTTGCTGCTCTCCTTAGCGCCTTATTTTGTACTGCTTGCAGTTTCTGCATGTTAGTTTTCTTTATGGTGTGTAGTGGTACTGGGGATATTCTAGATGCGGCCGAACTAGAGCCTTGTATAGGTGGATCTGAATGTTAGTACTGAGGCTTCAGAATCTTCTCAGTTTTCCTAATGCTGCTTTGGCTTTGCTTAGTCGGTCCCTTACATGAATTTGTATCCCTGTTCTATTTATCATAAGTCCCAGTATTCTGCCTACCTCCGCATATTGAATCGGCTGGTTATCAAGGATGATGGGGTCTGGGTTTCTTTTCGCAATGTGTATTATTTGGAACTTTTGTTTGTTGGTGCTAATTTTCCATTGCTTCTCAAAGTTGTTTATGAGTTCAATTGCCGCCTTGGTCTTGTCGGCTAGTAGCGGCTTTGATGGGCCCGGTTGGCATATTATTTGGGTAACATCATCAGCGTATGTGATGTATTCTCCATGTTGGGGTTGGGGTAGGTCAGCTGTATATATGTTGAATAGAGTGGGGGAGAGGCAGCTTCCTTGTGGTACTCCACTTTTCAGTTCTATTACGTCACCCAAGTAGCTGCCGGTATTAAGCCTAGCAGTTCTATTGTCTATAAAGCTGCAGAGAGTAGCAGTAAATCTCTCAGGAAGCCCTAGTTCAGATATCTTATATTTTAGGCCTGTGTGTCACACTTTGTCGAAGGCTTTCGAGACGTCCCTAAGCACTATATTACACTGATCTTTTTTCAGTGTAATATACACCCAGTGTGTGTGTGTATACACCCTGGGGGGTGTATACACACATGTACCCCTACCCTCCCGCCAGTGCCCCAGGGGGGGGGGGGTGTATACACACCTGACATTTCTCACATTTACTACAGCCCACCGCCACTACAACACTTTTACTGCTGGCTTTTACAACCAGGGGTTTCCTGAGGACCATGTGGGGAGGGTGGGCGATCAGGGGGGGAATGGAGGTTGGGGAGGGAGGGGGAAGTCAATAGTTAAATATAAGATTTCACTACACCACCATCCCCCACCACACTATGACGCCCACCACACTATCAACACCATCACATTATCCCACCGCCCCCCATCGCTACCAAATGACCGCACCATCACTACCCTACCCACCAAATCCTACCTAAACTACCACACTATGTGCCCCAGTGGTATTACCACTACGTTATAACAGCCACACAACTACACACACACACCCGTGTCACCACCACCGTGTAACAAAACCCCATGTTAACAATACGAATGTCTTACACTGTAAGCACGACCACGACGCCAGCACAGGCGAGGATGCTAACAAAGGCTCAGCAGTGAGGAGACTGTACACGACAAGTATGAGGCCTACTCTCAAGGAGAGCCATAACAACATACAGGTGTCTCAGGGGCACAAGTTGACACCAAACCAAGAAGAAATGAAATGAAGAACCAACGACGTTTCGGTCCGTCCAGGACCATTATCATTCACAAGATTGGTGATCAGGACACGTTTGGTACACGGGTGGCAGAACATGAGGACATGCCCAGTATAAGGCAGGGTAGAACTGCCCGGAGTGGAAGAGACCAGGAGCGGAAGACCAGGAGCGGAAGAGACCCGGAGTGGAAGAGACCCGGAGTGGAAGAGACGCGGAGTGGAAGAGACGCGGAGTGGAAGAGACGCGGAGTGGAAGAGACGCGGAGTGGAAGAGACCCGGAGCGGAAGAGACCCGGAGCGGAAGAGACCCGGAGCGGAAGAGACTCGGAGCAGAAGAGACCCGGAGTGGAAGAGACCCGGAGTGGAAGAGACCCGGAGTGGAAGAGACCCGGAGTGGAAGAGACCCGGAGTGGAAGAGACCCGGAGTGGAAGAGACCCGGAGTGGAAGAGACCCGGAGTGGAAGAGACCCGGAGTGGAAGAGACCCGGAGTGGAAGAGACCCGGAGTGGAAGAGACCCGGAGTGGAAGAGACCCGGAGATAATACAATATGAGAGGTCGGTGGAACAACAGCGGAAGCCTTTAAGAGAGAACTGGACATTGGGTCCCGGAGATTTTTCCGACAGGGACCAAAGATACAGCAGCAGCTTCCCCCCCCCCCTCTAGATCCTCACACTGTGGCACTGAAGTAGGAAACGTTTAGACACGTGTGTATGCGCGTCCGTGTGCGCGCTTGCGTGAACTCACCTATCTTCGCCTGCAGGATCGAACTCTAGCTCTAGTACCCCGCTTTTCTAGCCGCCGCTTGTTTATGGGAATGAATGCTGCCCTATTTCCCTATTACATCTGCTTTTAAAGTTGTGAATTGACCTGCTTCTTTAGGTAATTTCTATGACACATCGATCAGTGCAACCTTGTGCTATTGGTACTTACTGTAAACAGTTCCTCTTTTTCCACCCCATCAATCCCCCTATTGACGGGGTGGAAGTTTCCACTTCGTCAATAGGGGGAGCTTCTATAGTTTTTTTTTCGTTTTAGATGGGGGGTTCCAGGACGGGGCGGCGTACTCTAACACTGGCCTCACATTGGGGGTATACGGTGATCTAAAAGCCTCCTTATTTAAGTTCACGAAGTGTTCGGATTTTTGCCAGCGTAGGGTATGCGGCTGACGTTCTTATATTTATATGAGCCTTCGATGTTTGGTTCAGTGTGTGAACTACTATCTACATCTACTCCAGGTAAAATCTTATCCAGGTAAAATCCAGGTAAGACCTCCGCTACCAAAGCATCCCCACTACCCCCCACATTCTTCCCACTATCAGTAGACAGCAATCGAGAATCATCCAGTAATGTTGAGAGGCACTCGAATGGTGAGTGTAGTGGTGGGTGTGGCGGAGGGTGTGGTAAGTGGGCGGTGGGTGTGGTGGTGGGTGTGGTGGTGGGTGTGGTGGTGGGTGTGGTGGTGGGTGTGGTGGTGAGTGTAGTGGTGGGTGTGGCGGAGGGTGTGGTAAGTGGGCGGCGATGTGTGTGGGTGGCGGAGTGGTGGTGGGGGCGGTCGGGGTTGTGGCAGACGGGGTGGTGGGTGTGGGTGGTGGCTGTGGCTAAGGAAGGGGGGGTGTAGCCGAGGATGGGGGGGGGGTTGTGATGAGGGGGTGATGGTTGTGTGGGTCTCAAGAGTTGTGGATGGAGGTGGCTTCCACAACTACTACTATCAGGACATTGCACTTCTTGACCACCAGTACAGGGTGCGAGTACATGCTTGTATATATATCTTAAAATCAATTGCGTTTTCAGCTCCCATCTTTGTCCTCCTGGCCTACAGTCTCTAGATTTAGAGAGACTGTCTCTAGATTTAGAGAGACTGTCTCTAGATTTAGAGACTGTCCTTGGCCCCATTCATACCTGGAGAAATGGCTGACATATTTCGAACTCCACTCTCTATAGATCAGGTGAGAGTGATATGTATTAATTTACAGTTGGAAAATATTAAGAGGGACGATGCTGGAAGGTAATAGTTTAGATGCGTGAGAACAGACCAAATGCAAGGAATGACGCGCACTTGATAAGAAACAAGTGAGGAATATCCTTCTTCATCACAGTGTAGAGATGAGGTCCACACAGAGCTGGTGCCCAGACCGGGCAAGACGCCGCTTCAAATCAACTCCAATACAGCCAAAATAATCTATGAGGTGTTGAAACAAGGCTCCAGAGGTGGTGGTGCCTGTGACTGAAACTGGTCAAATAAACCGAAGTCAAATTCTATTGTGTTAAGCTTTATAATATCCAACACCAGACACACAAATGTTCCTCACGTGCAATATCTATCTACTCATCTGTAACCGTTTACTGTTGTTGTTGTTATAGATTCAGCTACTCGGAACAAGTTCCAAATAGCACGGGCTGTGGTGAGCCCGTAGTGGACTTGGCACAGGAGCGGTGCCGTCTCTCACCGGTTTACTGGTGGACCATCACTACATATTGGTACTGATTGATAAAGATTAAGCTACCCAAGAGGTGGCACGGGCATGAATAGCCCGTAAATATTGGTACTGTATACCAAATAGTTAAGTACCATATTTAATTAATTAAATAGTTAAGGGGCCTCGTAGCCTGGTGGATAGCGCGCAGGACTCGTAATTCTGTGGCGCGGGTTCGATTCCCGCACGAGGCAGAAACAAATGGGCAAAGTTTCTTTCACCTTAAATGCCCCTGTTACCTAGCAGTAAAATAGGTACCTGGGTGTTAGTCAGCTGTCACGGGCTGCTTCCTGGGGGGGTGGAGGCCTGGTCGAGGACCGGGCCGCGGGGACACTAAAAGCCCCGAAATCATCTCAAGATAACCATCATTTCATGCGGGATGGATTACTTGCGCAGACATTACCCGGGATGAAGCATTAATGGCAACTAAGGTTAGGAAAACTGTCGCCCCGGGGTAGGTCAGGGTACCTTACCCTGCGGTTACTTTTTCTTTCCAAGGTTCCGCGGATCAACATCCCCAGGGGCCCGGTCTCTGACCACGCCTCCTTTCCTGGTCAGGTCCACGAGACAGTTGGACGCAGCTGTGATTTACACACATTACATTATATATACATAAATAATAACTTATTGATTTATCTTAATTAATTAACATTAATAACCCAAATTAGCCCAACTGATTTTTAAATTAGCCCAAAAAGTAGCAAGTAGCGAGATTAAAAAAATTAGGAGCGCAGTGCTACCAAAAGACGCCCAAAGTCTCAACTTTTAGCCCAATCTGGCACCACTGTCACACAGTTCCAAAGGGGGATTAACACTTCCAAAGGATGCCTGATAACCAGGCTGTGATTCGTACGTCCGCCTGCGTGCAGCGGCGACTAACAGCCTGATTGACCAGACCACCAACCAGAAGGCCTGCTCAGAGACCGGGCCGCGAGAATATTGATCCTCGGAACTACCACAAGGTGACCCCAAAGTGGGTAATTTAATTATTTGGATGATCAAATTTAGAAACAAGAAGTTAAATATGATTAAATATTCTTGTCTGCATATCAGGAGTACAATTTGAGGGATTTAACACACTCCAAATAATTTAGACGTTTGAGGTAATATATGTTTTGAGCACATTCTCTAAATCAACGTCTCCAGCCCTTGAAGGTCTGGAGAAACAGTCCTCCAAGGTCTGGAGAACCAGCCCTCCAAGGTCTGGAGAAACAGTCCTCCAAGGTCTGGAGAAACAGCCCTCCAAGGTCTGGAGAAACAGCCCTCCAAGGTCTGGAGAAACAGCCCTCCAAGGTCTGGAGAAACAGCCCTCCAAGGTCTGGAGAAACAGCCCTCCAAGGTCTGGAGAAACAGCCCTCCAAGGTCTGGAGAAACAGCCCTCCAAGGTCTGGAGAAACAGCCCTCCAAGGTCTGGAGAAACAGCCCTCCAAGGTCTGGAGAAACAGCCCTCCAAGGTCTGGAGAAACAGTCCTCCAAGGTCTGGAGAAACAGTCCTCCAAGGTCTGGAGAAACAGTCCTCCAAGGGCTGTTTAATGCCCTTTATTATGAAGCAATATTCCAGCCTTGATAGCACTAGTGTTATACAGTTTAATTAGTGGCTTGGCTTGCTTTATTTGAAAGGTTCTTCTTACACACACTATAATTATATATCTTGCCGTGGTGGCAGTTAGGTTGTGTTTACCTGGTGGGTCTTACCTGGTGGGTCTTACCTGGTGGGTCTTACCTGGTGGGTCTTACCTGGTGGGTCTGGGTCTAATTAATGTGTTTAATGCTGGGTCGTCTGACACCATAATTCCCAGGTCTGTTACACAGGTCTGCTCAATGGTGTGGTTGGACTTCCACGTCTTGTTCCACTCTTAAAGTTGTCAGTTTAGACCGTGTAGCAGGAGCTGGAACTGTCTTCAGTCATCATCATATTGCTCTCTTTGGCTCCAGTTATTGTCAGGAGAAAGTGCCAATTCGGTCCACTGGCGCAATGGAACACCTGCTTTACACCCGTGTGAAAATGTGTTCTCCGTAGAACACTAGAGTGTTCTAGCGTCGTCTGAGGAGGACAGTAGGGTGTTGTATATGTTGGCATGTGTAGCAGGAGTACCGGAGCAGGTACTCCTGGGAAACAGCTTTTCACTCTGCACAAGTTGCATATTCCTCCTTGGGGCCGATTTTGAATACAATATGACGGATCCACTCTTCCTGCTAATTAGTATTTGTTTCTATATGTTATGTGCTATTACAGTACAGTGGTGCGCCCCGCAAGCTTGCCCGAACACTGTGTATATTAAATGAACAAATCCACAAGGGCCGGGAACTCTACGGGCTCGCCATAGCCCGTGCTACATGGAAATTTTAGTTCCGAGTAGCTAAATCTAAAACAACACAACAACACAGGGGCCGTGACGAGGGTTCGAACCTACGTCCGACAGCATCCCAGACGCTGCCTTAATCGACCGAGCTACGACATGGTAAAAAAATTGTAACCGGAAGTTCTACTAACCTTACTCGGATCCTGCAGCCTCTCCGAGACACAAACCAGGATTTTACACAATTCCCCCGTGCAAACTGGAACTAGCAGGTCCATTGTTCATCACAATGAAATGTGTGAAGTAAAACATGTGTATGGGGCAAGTAACAAAGTCAGTAGACTAACAGATGTTGTCACAGCTCGTATAAGACTTGGCTACAAGTATCTCTGGCAGTTGGGCTTGTATAGGGATCTAGATGAAGTAAAGTGTAAAGTGTGTGGACAAAGACAGGGACACACACTCGAACACTATATCTTGGATTGTAGTAAAATTGAGCCATTTAGAGATAAATCTAAGCTCACTCAGTATGATATGGCAACCTATCTTATTACCATGGATAAATTACCTGATATTCTTGCACTGTATCCATATTTCGCTTCCAGTAGATGAACGACATATGAGATTAAGAAACAAGTAGTGTATTGTGAAGACTAATAATAAACAGAAGCTACCCTATGACTCTGTAATATCTCCATTGGTCAAACTATTATGTATTAGCGATAAGACCTACCATTAATGTATGATGACTTACTGAAAATATGTAGCTCTTGAAATAGTCCTTTCTCTGTAACTAGCTGACATTGTAACTATAAGGTGTGAAGGATAAATACTCACAGGAATACATACTCACAGGATGAGTATGGGGTGCACAATAAACCCAGCCACCTCCGGCGGCAACAATCAAATCAAATCCCCCATGTACCCGAGCTCTATCAATAAGTTGTTCTACCTCTTCGCCCTTACTTCATTACACACTGAAATCACAATAGTGTGATGCATCAAATGATTTGCTCATTCGATGCATCAGGCTATTGTGATTTGTGTGTGTAATGTGCATATTCCCCTGGTATCCCGCATGTCTCCCCCCCCCCGGCACCCAAGACTATAAGAACAAAGGCAACTGCAAAAGGCCTATTGGCCCATACGAGGCAGCTCCTATCTATAACCACCCAATCCCACCCATATACATGACTATACACCACAGTGACCCCAAACAGTCAGCCCGTCCTCCTAATACACCGTCGCATTTTGACGCACACTTTACCTAGGGCCAAAAATACCCGCACTAGAACATGGCAGAGGGGTCGCGAAATTGACGTCCTGTCCGTTTTCTGTTTTGGGTCCTTTGGTAGGTTAGGACAAGGGCACTTTAATACGACAGTTTCTTGACGTTGGGAACCTTAAGAGGGCGGGCTGAATCACCAGTAGTTTGAGTCATGCTGTAATCTCATACTGGGCGATAAGATAGGTGACTCCGTGCGCTGTGTCGCCACACTTCTTATCTCTCTTTCCAAGATTTGTGTGTGTGAAAATATTTAGGCTATAAAATGGGATCGAACCCGCGTTCCTAGGAAATCTACGAACGTGGGATCGATCCCACAGTACGGCTTCAATCTTTTCTTAAAAAAGATATTTCACGTTATCGAGATTTTAAAAACAATTTAAAGATTTTGTATTATTATTATTAACACATTTAGTTACATCAGCAGCGACCCTAGACTATATAAAGGGGAGTACAGAGTGTGTCAAAAAGTGCGGCAGAGTGTGGCCTAAATGCGGCCTAATGCTAAAATCCCCATCACACAGGATGGTTAGTCATACAGTGGCACGTGATGAGTAGTGTGCACTGGCAGACTCTGAGTGCATTATGAGGATATCATCATCAACACACGAGTGAATAAGATTGACTGATGAATATTAAGCCACCCAAAAGGTGGCACGGGCATGAATAGCCCGTAGGTGATGGCCCTTTTGAGCCATCACCAGTATCAATAGATGATACTGGAGATCTGTGGAGGTGCGACTGCACCCTGCGTGACGGGAGATGTCTCCCGTGTCGAGTGAATAAAGCAGCAGTGTAGATTATATGTATCAAGTGATGCTAGTGCTATCATTCTACGGTGTTTGTGCATCAGTTTTGTCCCTTTATATTGTGGCGGTGTTGAACATGTTTTAGGGAGACAGGTGAAGGCAGCTATGTCTGGCCATCGTCTCCACACGATACTTCAAACCTGTTATGTTTACGTTGACATTATTGATGAGTATAGAATTGCAGGAGTGAGGGGGGCATATAGAGGAGGGGTCTATAGGGGCTATAGAGGGGGGCCTATAAGGGGCGGGGTCCAGGTGCGGCGGCCATGGGTGTGGCTAGGCCAGAGTCCCGTGACGGGAAGATGCGAGGTGTAAGGAGGGCAGGTGTGTGTGATCATCACACACAAAACACCTGGTGTGTCAACCTTCAGTGGGTCTTGGGGAAGTACTCAACACGGGTCTCGTATTGTGGCCTTACTATTTCATTCAGGTCTTTCTTATCAGTCAATGTTCCCACATTTCCCTACTCAAAAGGCTCAACTCTCTCTCGTTTGATGTTGGATTTTGAATAAACGTACAAATCGTTTTGGGGTTTCTTTCAGTTAGCCAAGTGGCATTCTGCTGTCTCTCCCGGGCGATGGCTTGCAATGTTGCATGACTGACTTCCATTTACCCCAAGTCAGTCTTGGCTGTCATGTGTGAACAGTTGTACGGGTCGGTGGTGGTGGTGTCTTGGTCCAGACCACCGCTGCTTCACACATATTGTCGGTCTGTCCTCTCCCGTGGAGGACTGTCTCTTGAGGTGTTCTTAGTGTTCTCACCTGGTGGGTCTCGCCGCTGGCTCAAGTTTGTTGTTCACATCATCTTCCCACCCTTTTCCCTGGTGGTGGTGGTGGGGGGGTTGTGGAGACAAGTTCCTTACATGGGGGGGGGGGGGGTCTTAGTGTAATGGGGCGATAAGAATTGTGGTCGTCAGAAGCTAAACACGTGTGTCGGGGAGTGTAGCGAAGGGGAGGGAAGGTGTATCCTTAGGGGGGGGAGGTGTATATTGGGGGGGGAGGTGTATCCTTGTGGGGGGGGGGGAAGGTGTATATTGGGGGGGGGGGGGAAGGTGTATATTGGGGGGGGGAAGGTGTATATTGGGGGGGGAAGGTGTATCCTTGTAGGGGGAAGGTGAATCCTAGGGGGGAGTGTATATTAGGGGGGGGGGATGATCAAGGGAAAGCGCCAAGCCATTACGACTAAATAGCACTTGGAAGGGATCAGGATACGGATTTGGGATGGGACAGGGGACGGGGGGAGGAATGATGCCCAACCACCAAGACTGTCGGGGATTGAACGCCGACCTGCATGAAGGGAGACCGTCGCTTTACCGTCCAGTCCAAGTAGTTGGATATATTGGGGGGGGGGAGAGGTAAGGTGTGTATTGGGGGGGTAAAGGTGTATATGGGGGATGTGTACTTACCTAAGTGACTATGGATGTGGGGAAGGTCTACTTCTTCACGGCCCGACTACACGGTGCATACACAGTAAATGTGTGTAAATATGAGCGTTAAATAAATAAATATATATATATTATATATGTGTGTGTGTGTGTGTGTGTGTGTGTGTGTGTGTGTGTGTGTGTGTGTGTGTGTGTGTGTGTGTGTGTGCGCGCGCGCTATACTAGGCCTAGGAATAATTAAATGTGTTTTGGCTTAATTTTTTCCGTAATTTATAAAAAGAATGCTATCAAGTTGTAGTATCTTACTGTCTATTACATCAGTGTATTCACCGTGATCCATACAGTCCCCTAGACGTACTAACAGGAGGATTAGTTGACTTATTTGCACCTCAGCATCCACCTATATCCTCTTGCCCTACTTTCTCTCCCTTGAAGGACGCTGCCTCTATCCACCCTACTCAACTACCCTCCAGTATCTTGCATGTTGCAATCAGGTCCCTCCCCCCACACCCTGTTTCTCCTCTCAACCAAGTTGTGAGGTCTAAGTTCCCTTAACTAGAACTCATAACTGAAGTCCTTTAAGTTCTGGCAAAGGTTTGTACTTCTCAGTTGTGTGTGTTAAGGTTGACAAGGAGCGGGGGTTCCGGTGGTGCCTGGTGCTGTGGTGTGAGGACTGTGGGGGCTGGAGGAGGAGGAGGGAGGCGGTGTAGTGAAGGAATGGTGTTGAGGATAGTCCGCAGGTCACGTCCACACACTCACACAGGGCGCTACGTGAGTTGGGTGTGAGGTATGTGCTAACCTCTACCCCCTCCCCCACTCCACACACACACACACACAACCTCCCCTCCACACATACACTTGCCTCCACACCCACACCCCACACCGTCCGCCACCAGAGGCAGGCATCAACACGACAATTAGCTGTATATGTAAAACTCCAACACTAAGCATAGCATTTACCACCCTAGAGCAGGCCTTCACTAGCCCTCTACCACAGCATCTCTCCCACTTCCTCTCTACTACCACAGCATCTCCCATTACCCCTCCCCTACCACAGCATCCCCCACTACCCCTCCCCTGCCACAGCATCCCCCACTACCCCTCCCCTACCACACCATCCCCCACTACCCCTCCCCTACCACAGCATCTCCCACTACCCCTCCCCTACCACAGCATCCCCCACTACCCCTCCCCTACCACACCATCCCCCACTACCCCTCCCCTACCACAGCATCCCCCACTACCCCTCCCCTACCACACCATCCCCCACTACCCCTCCCCTACCACACCATCCCCCACTACCCCTCCCCTACCACAGCATCTCCCACTACCCCTCCACTACCACAGCATCTCCCACTACCCCTCCACTACCACAGCATCTCCCACTACCCCTCCCCTACCACAGCATCCCCCACTACCCCTCCCCTACCACACCATCCCCCACTACCCCTCCCCTACCACAGCATCTCCCACTACCCCTCCACTACCACAGCATCTCCCACTACCCCTCCCCTACCACAGCATCCCCCACTACCCCTCCACTACCACAGCATCTCCCACTACCCCTCCCCTACCACAGCATCCCCCCCTTCTCCTGTGAACGCACATAGTAGTAACACCCAGAAAATAGTCAGTGATATTCGAATGAATGTTTTAGCTGCTAAAGAAAACAGATTTGAAATTAAATTCCTTTTGATACCATCACATGGTGGCATCTCAAGGCATGACACTGTTGATAGCAGTGACAAAGAGAATACTTAAACAAATATCTAATGAAGATCTCACAGACCTAACAAATTCACAAGACCTGAAAGTTGTAGCATTAAATATCATTTAGTTTAGATTTAGGAAAGACTTGGGTAAATACTGATTCGGTAACAGGGTTGTTGATTTGTGGAACCAATTATCGTGCAATGTGGAGGTGGGGTACCTCTATTGTTTCAAGCGTGGGTTGGACATGTATATGAGTGGGATTGGGTGGTTATAAATAGGAGCTGCCTCGTATGGGCCAATAGGCCTTCTGCAGTTACCTTTGTTCTTATGTTCTTAAAGATTAAGATAGATAGATATGAGGAGACATTCCCATATGGGACTAATAGAGCAAGTTGATGATATCCTCAAAATGCATCCGGAGTCTGCCAGTGCAGACTGCTTATCACATGGCTCTGAATGACTAACCATCCTGTGTGATGGGGATTTTTTAGCATCACCTAGTTAGCTTTTTTGACACACTGTACTCCACTTCATATAGTCTAGGGCAGCTACACTAATGCAGATGTACCTCATGTATTAATTAAAAAAAAAGAACCCGGCAATGTGATGTTATAGTGGCCAGAATACGCCTGGGATATAGACGTATCTGGCAGCTCTCTCAACACCCAAATGTCGAGTACACAATGTGTCAACTTTGTGAAAGAGAAAACATGCACTCTCTTGAACATTATATTGTGGAATGTCCCATATTGACTGACTTTCGCCCTCCTGGGCTAAGGTATGCTGAACTGTGTAACTACTATATGGATACTGGAACACTTGATACAATATTGGACTTGTACCCAAGATTGACCATGAAATGTATCAATTATACAATGTATGTGATGTAACTATATAACCTGAGCTTGTAAAAGCACCTTAAACACCTTCAGTGATTAAGTGCTTAATTACACACTAGTTTCTCTGTCAGCTATCTCACCCTGTCAGAGTAAAAGAGACAAATGTATGTGTATATGTATATATATGTATATATATATATGTGTGTGTGTATATGTATGTGTATAATGTATATGTGGAAGCTGATCAGAATTACATTTCACCTTTGTAAATGCACATTAATGACACTGTAAAAGACACATCGAGCACTTCATGTAGGGCATACGTAAATCTGTGTATCTATGTATTTACGTATGTAGGTTAGCTTAGCATTTTAAAAGCACTATACAATCACCTTCTGTGGTTGATTGTTCAATAAACCCTTGAACTATATATTTAACAAGCCTCTCACCCTGTCCATGGAGGACAGAAGAAAATGTATATATGCTGGGTAGCATTGTAAATGTGTGGCCACGTCTGTGGTAGAAAATAATAAAAAAAAACTCCCCTACCTACTACGAGGGGGCCTTGTAGCCTGGTGGATAGCGCGCAGGACTCGTAATTCTGTGGCGCGGGTTCGATTCCCGCACAAGGCAGAAACAAATGGGCAAACTTACTTTCACCCTAAGTGCCCCTGTTACCTAGCAGTAAATAGGTACCTGGGAGTTAGTCAGCTGTCACGGGCTGCTTCCTGGGGGTGGAGGCCTGGTCGAGGACCGGGCCGCGGGGACACTAAAAGCCCCGAAATCATCTCAAGATAACCTCAAGATAACCGTGCGTGGCGGCCATTCACCTACCACAGCATCCCTCACTACCCCTTCCCTACCACACCACCACCCCCCCTACCACAGCATCCCTCACTACCACCCTCTCCTCTCCTACCAACCACTGCACTATCCCAGCACCTGACAAAATCGCGCTATCTCACCCCGTAAATCCTATCAAGACCCTTAAAATGAACCAGATTCCTTACAGATTCCTCCATTTATTATGCACCCCATACCTCACCCACCAGAGAGGGACGCGAGCCCTCAATTCTGATCACAGGACCGTTTGTTAACATTGTGAGTCTCTTGTATTGGGGCAGTTGGTGGTGGCGAGGGGTAGTTTGACGGGGTGGGGGAGGTGGGAGGGAGTGGGGGAGGGGTTGACGCGTGCCCTGACAGTGGCGGCCACTCACACTAAGAGTGTCACTGGCAGCCACTATGCAATCCTGCCTGTCTGCCGCTTGGACCCCCACCTCCCCACCACCACCACAGCCCACACCATTGTTGGAGGGTCAAGTCTCGTGCCTCTCTGGGCATGAGGGGACGGGGTTGGGGGGGGGGGCGGTGCCTGTGGTGTGGTGCAAGGGTTGCATCAGTGCAACGTTCACTCCCACCACTGCCACCACCACCACAATGAACACAACACTGTCAGCAGTTGGCCAGATAGTGGGTGGGCGCTCGTACAAGCACCAACAGAGAGACAGATCAACTTGTCATAGAGTACCTCCCATACACCTGTCTCCTCCTCCTCCGGTAAACACAAACTGGGGACAGGTAACATGACAACCACCCGAGAAATACCAGACCAAATTACACTAGTATTTTATTATTATTATTATTAAACAACAGTACTATACAAACTGATATTTGTGTAACAAAATCAGGAGGAAGCCTTGTGGTGTGACCCTCGCGTCACAGCCCAGGAACCGTCATCGATCCTTAGCCATAACTGAAACCATTGGGCACGGTTTCCTTTTACCTGATATGACTATTCACCTAGCAGTAAATAAGTACCCGAGAGTTAGGCAACTGTTGTGGGTCGCATCTTGCAAGTGGTCAGTAGATCACCCATTAGGACCTTGATAAACCTAATCGTAAGATTTTCCCCGTTACCGAATTATAATTCAAACGGGAATTAATTAATCGTCTTGAGAAGTTGTTAAGCTACCTGAAGGAGGCCGCGTGACCACTGTAACACAACACAACACAGCCGCTGACAGCGTGTTTACGGGGTATTCATGCCCGTGCCTCCTCTAGGGTGGCTTAAGCCTCATCACTTATCAGCGTGTGATGAACACTGTACTGGCCTGGTTGTGGTGGTGGGGGTCATGTAGCCACTTGTGTGAGTGCTTCAGTACCCACACAAGCACTCCAGTGACAAGTGTACACCACACATCAACTATCCCAATTCCTCCACACTAACCCCCCCCCCCCCTCCCCCCCATTAGGGCCACCCCGACACATGTCACTATTCATTCCGTACACACTGTCAACAACCACACCCCCCCCCCCACCACACACTTACCGGGTCCTCCTCCCCCAACCACCTTCCACCAATCATGCACATGGTGTACACACTAATACAGCTGATCTACCCTCATCTACGAGCACATGACCAACGCACCACACAGCTATAGTCCTCATCTACGAGCACATGACAGCACATGACCTACCCCCAACATGGGGAATACATCACATACGCTGACGATGTCACCCAAATAATATGCCAACCAGGACTATCTGGTTGGCATATTATTTCCTCCGTGGTCTGACATTGTCAGACCACGGAGGAAAATTGAAACAGGAATTTCCTTAAGTACTTTCGTATATTAATATATCTTCAGAAGGAGTGACACTCCTTTTGAAGATGTATTAATATACGAAAGTACTTAAGGAAATTCCTGTTTCAATTTTCCTCCGTGGTCTGACACTGTCACATTTTTAATCACGTGTTTATTTTCGTGATACACACACACTATATATATATTTATATATATATATATATATATATATATATATATATATATATATATATATATATATATATAAAAGTTCCCCCCCCCGGACACCTGAGGTAGAGGCCGCCGCTGAGCCGTGGATCACAAGGGACACGTGTTGGTGCACTTTCATCCTCACACCTGGCAGACCCTACACGACGAAAACAATGTGGCAGACGGTACAAGCTTATATGGTGGAGGGGCAGCAGGAGGAGGTGAAGGAGCAGGAGGTGAAGGAGCAGGAGGTGAAGGAGCAGGAGGTGAAGGAGCAGGAGGTGAAGGAGCAGGAGGTGAAGATGCAGGAGGTGGGGGAGGTGGTGGGATGAGCAGTAACAAGGTTCGGCACCTGGTGGCCGCTGGCGTCTGGGGCGGGGACACCAATAGTAATGAAAGACAACTCACGTGCTTAACCGACACTAAACACGTGCGCCTCGTACACCCTCACCCACAGATGGAATGGGGGAGGAGGGAATGTGATTAACACAGGCTACACACACACACACACACACACACAGAGAGTCACCCACAGATGGAATGGGGGAGGAGGGAATGTGATTAACACAGGCTACACACACACACACACACAGAGAGAGAGAGAGAGAGAGAGAGAGAGAGAGAGAGAGAGAGAGAGAGAGAGATAGATAGAGAGAGATAGAGAGAGATAGAGAGAGAGAGATAGAGAGAGATAGAGAGAGATAGAGAGAGAGAGATAGAGAGAGAGAGAGAGAGAGAGAGAGAGAGATAGAGAGAGAGAGAGAGATAGAGAGAGAGAGAGAGAGAGAGAGAGAGAGAGAGAGAGAGAGAGAGAGAGAGAGAGAGAGAGAGAGAGAGAGAGAGAGAGAGAGAGATAGAGAGAGAGAGAGAGAGAGAGAGAGAGAGAGAGAGAGAGATAGAGAGAGAGATAGAGAGAGATAGAGAGAGAGAGAGAGAGAGAGAGAGAGAGAGAGAGAGAGATAGAGAGAGAGAGAGAGATAGAGAGAGAGAGAGAGATAGAGAGAGATAGAGAGAGAGAGAGAGAGAGAGAGAGAGAGAGAGAGAGAGAGAGAGAGAGAGAGAGAGAGAGAGAGAGAGAGAGAGAGAGAGAGAGAGAGATAGAGAGAGAGAGAGAGAGAGAGAGAGAGAGAGAGAGAGAGAGAGAGAGAGAGAGAGAGAGAGAGAGAGAGAGAGAGAGAGAGAGAATGAGAATTTGCTGGCTTGATCCTGATTTTCAGTACGAATACGGACTGCGAAAGCAAGGCCTATCGATCCTTTTGACTTTAGGAGTTTTAAGCAAGAGGTGTCAAAAGTTACCGGCAATAAGCATCTTATTGCTTCTTAATTACAATTATTACTTAACCTATACCGTTGATAGCTTAAATAATAATTGTAATTACGAAGCAATAAGATGCTTATCTTAACATACTAAGAAGGTTAGGTAAGGTCGGTGTTTTCTATGAAGCTTTTCAAGGTAAACTAGATAAGGTGCTACTTTCCACCTCATAGTTACTGTAAGGGGTCCGTCTAATTACCAAAGCTACCCAAACTTACTCAAAGCCACACAAAGCTTCCTAGCATTACGTTAGTAATGAATAAATATGAAACATTTATTAATTATAATGTTGGTGCTGAATGTAGAACATGAAAAACATATTTTTACTCTGAAAAGTATCATTTTATAACGAAATTAGTCGAAAATAAGAAGCTGGTGACGCCAAAGCAAGTCGACGGTCCAAGCGACAATGTTTTGCTGGCATATGAGCCTTCTGTACCTACCTTACCTAACCTAACTTCATATAACCTCTAGACAACAATATATCTTGAATAATTTGTTCATCTTGGATAAGTCGCTCAACAACATTGTCGCTTAGATCGTCGACTTCCTATGGCCTCTCATACCACTTAGTTTTGTCTAATTTCGTTATAACTTTCTATTATTTCAGAGTAAAAATATGTTTTTTCGTGTTCTACATTCAACACCAACAATATAGTGAGTAAATATATCATATTTCTTCATTACTTACGTAATGCTAGCAAGCTTTGGGTAATTAGACGGACCGACTGTAAGTACTTTCTATTTAGAAAGATGGGCTGAATCTGAATGGACTAGTATAGAGGTCTCAGAGCATATCGGCTGTCATATCTATACTGAAAGGTATGCATGGAGTCTGCCTCCACCATTTAGCTCATTCCAACTGGTCACCACTCTCACGCTGAACAAATTTATTTCCAATGTCTCCATGGCTCCTTTTTGGTACTTATATTTTCATGTGTGTCCCCCTTGTTTGTGTACACAAATGAAAAATAGTCTGTCCTTGTCTGCCCTCTTTATTCCCCCCTGAGTATTTTGTAGGTGGTAATTATGTCTCCCTGCTTCTTCTCTCTTCCAGTACATTGAGGTTTAACCCCTGTAGTCTTTCCTCGTAACTCATACCTATCAGCTCTGGCACTAGTCTGATGGCATACTTCTGAATGAACTTTCTCCAGCTTCTTTAACATATTCCAGGACTGTTCTTATATAAACTGTATTCAATATTCTGAATGGCCCATTGTTCAGGTTGCTAAAGGCAGTTCTTACATCAGCCAACCTTCCGTATGCAGCTGATGATATTCTTTTTTTAGGTGAGCTTCTGGTGACAGGTTGGGGGCAGTAATATCATCCAAGACTCTCTTTTCCGACTCCAACAGGATTTCCTCTCCCAGGTGATACCTTCAGTTCAGCCTGCCCGTCCCTCTACTCGGCTTCATTACTTTGCACTTGCACACAAACTGCCTGAAACGCTATGCGTACTAGTGGCTTTAGGTATTGTATCTACTATATCTTTAAATCCAACATTATGTATCTAATTCAATGTATGTACCTTTACCCGAATAAAAAACGTAAATCTAATCAACAGTTGAACTCTAGTAGCCACTTGAGGAGTCCATATTTTCATTCTGTCCAGGACCTCTCGTAGTTTATGCAATCTTCCATTGTATTTATCCGCCTCATAATATTTGTATCGTCAGCAAGCACTGAGAGGAAGGAATATCTACCCTCTGGCTGGTCACTCACATGAGTAACATGTGAGTAACATGTTACTCACATGATTAGCAACAGCCTCGGCCCCAGAACTGACCCTTGTGGGACGCCGCTAGTAACATCCCGCCCCTCTCAGGTCTTTCCTCTCTCTCTGTGACTCTCTGTTTTCTGTCGCAGAGGTACTCCTGTATCCACTGGAGTACCTTCCCTGTCACTTCTGCCTGTTTGAGCATGCTTGTGTGATCGCCTGTGTGTCTTACCTATTAATTCTCCACGTTCTCGCGATTTTCCACTCCGTAAAATGTAGTAATGATTTGCCTGAGAAGAAACATACGAAACCAAACAATCAACTTTTAACGTATCGAGTCCGATGCATAGAAAACGTCAGTCATACGGCGCTTTAATTGTTACCAACATGCTGCAATTTTAAGAGATTGGTCGATTCCGTACAAAAATGCAACCTATTAGCGGGACAAAGACGAGGCTGCAGCATCACCCAAAACGCCACCCAACGTTTCAACACGGTATAACCTCACGTTTTCCATCCTAAGAATTATCCTTATAATATAATAATAATAGAGATAATATAAGATAACGAGAAGACGTCGTCAAGACAACATCAAGACCTAAATCTGTGTTCTCTTGAGCTCAGGCGGGAGAGATATATAATAATTTATACGTGGAAAAAGAGTAGAGGTGCTGGTCCCAAACCTGCACACAGAAATAACACCACATGAGACCAGAAGGCATGGCAGGATGTGCAGAATACCCCCGTTGGAAAGCAAAGGTGCAACTGGTATTCTAAGAGAACTATCAACATCAGAGGCCCGAGACTGTTCAACACGCTTCCGCTACACATAAGGGGCATAACTGGCCGACCCCTCACAGTGTTCAAGAGAGAACTATCAACATCAGAGGCCCGAGACTGTTCAACACGCTTCCGCTACACATAAGGGGCATAACTGGCCAACCCCTCACAGTGTTCAAGAGAGAACTATCAACATCAGAGGCCCGAGACTGTTCAACACGCTTCCACTACACATAAGGGACATAACTGACCAACCCCTCACAGTGTTCAAGAGAGAACTATCAACATCAGAGGCCCGAGACTGTTCAACACGCTTCCACTACACATAAGGGGCATAACTGGCCAACCCCTCACAGTGTTCAAGAGAGAACTGGACAAACACCTGCAACGGATACCTGATCAACCAGGCTGTGACTCATACATCAAGCTGCAAGCAGCCGCGTCCAACAGCCTGGTTGACCAGTCCAGCAACGAGGAGGCCTGGTCGACGACCGGGCCGCGAGGACGCTAAGCCCCGGAACCACTTCAAGGTAACTTCAAGGTAAGACGGAGCTGCCAGTGAGAGGGACTAGTTCACGTGGAGGTGTTGACAGCCACCACCGTCCGGCCTCTTCAGGAATGCCAAGATGGAAGCACAACACGAGATGCTCAGGCCAGAAGATGCCTGGAATGACCAGGGGCCTCGTAGCCTGGTGGATAGCGCGCAGGACTCGTAATTCTGTGGCGCGGGTTCGATTCCCGCACGAGGCAGAAACAAATGGGCAAAGTTTCTTTCACCCTGAATGCCCCTGTTACCTAGCAGTAAATAAGTACCTAGGAGTTAGTCAGCTGTCACGGGCTGCTTCCTGGGGGTGGAGGCCTGGTCGAGGACCGGGCCGCGGGGACACTAAAAAAGCCCCGAAATCATCTCAAGATAACCTCAACACGAGCACAAGGCGCCAGCTGGTGTGAGTCACCGGCCTGAGAGAGAGATAACACACATCACCTTCTTTATCACTTCCCCCCTCCCCCCCAAGTGTAATCATTTGCTCCGCGATAATTAGTTAACAAGTCCAAACTGATCAATCAGCTGTGATCCCTCAAGATAACGCTACACACAACAGCATGTGGTGTATCTAGCGGCACAGGTATCATTGTGCAGCGTCGCAACCTGCAAGTACACGCGCGTGTACACAGTCATATTTGTCAGTTGACTGACAGTTGAGAGGCGGGACCAAAGAGCCAGAACTCAACTCCCCCGAAGCACAACTAAGTGCGTACATGCACACGTGCAGGCACAAGCGCGCACGCACACAAAAGATCCAAGGGGTCCAAGAGCTAGAGGTCGATGGTGCACGCACAAACATACGAGTACACACACACAATTACAAGCACAATTCGGTGAGTACAGGTACATACATACACGCACTCGTAAACACACGCACACACGTTGGGTCGTCGTTCGATCCCCGATGGCCCAAGAGATTGGGTAGTTCGATTAAATACCTAATTTACTGGCGCAACAATTTTTCATCAAAATTACCTTACCTCAGCCAAAGCTTGCAAAGTTTGTGTTTTAAGCTCGACAAATACGCCCAGATAAGCGGGGGGGGGGGCTAACGGCTGAGAACAGCGCTCGGGATTCGTA
Organism: Procambarus clarkii; assembly: GCF_040958095.1. Taxonomy (NCBI): domain Eukaryota; kingdom Metazoa; phylum Arthropoda; class Malacostraca; order Decapoda; family Cambaridae; genus Procambarus; species Procambarus clarkii. The sequence goes on from NC_091192.1 coordinate 34,890,182, forward strand.
GTCCTAAGGTTTCGGGTTCGATCCCCGGTGGAAACAAATGGGCAGACTTTATTTCACCCTGTTCACCTAGCAGTAAATAGGTACCAGGGAGTTAGACAGCTGCTACGGATTGCTTCCTGGGGATGTGTAACAAAAAGGAGGACTGGCCGCGGGGCCTTCCCGCCAAACACACACCGAAACTACGACGTTGGTACAACGTTTGAACAAGTTTTAACACCTCCTAACCAGTTATAACAACCAATATAGCAAGTTGTAACAACGTTCTAATTCGTCATAAACACGTTAAGCCAAGATGTAACAACTTTATTACAAGTTGTAACAAGCGGAAAATAGACAGTTACGGTTTGTGTTTCCAGGGTTGTCCTGTCCCACACAAGCTTCCAGAGTACTCATCCCTGGTGGGTTACTAGAAGCATCACAACACCGGGGAGGAGTTTTTGAAGGAAGATCTCGCTTGACAAACTTACTGTCCTACAATGCTGTGAAAGAAAGCCAACACTACACTAGAGGGATAGGCAGCCTGCCAGTCCCTTGCTTATAAGATATTTTATACTATCCTGCAGAAGGAACTCTTCCTCAAGTGAGAGAAGCATGTTGGTGAATGTGTTACATTGTTACAGTGGGTGAGGAAGTTCCTCTCACCAACACAGTGGGTGAGGGAGTTCCTCTCACCAACACAGTGGGTGAGGGAGTTCCTCTCACCAACACAGTGGGTGAGGGAGTTCCTCTCACCAACACAGTGGGTGAGGGAGTTCCTCTCACCAACACAGTGGGTGAGGGAGTTCCTCTCACCAACACAGTGGGTGAGGGAGTTCCTCTCACCAACACAGTGGGTGAGGGAGTTCCTCTCACCAACACAGTGGGTGAGGGAGTTCCTCTCACCAACACAGTGGGTGAGGGAGTTCCTCTCACCAACACAGTGGGTGAGGGAGTTCCTCTCACCAACACAGCAAAGGGTTACAGTGAGAACAGGAATTTAAGAGGACTTTTGCTCCTCTATATTATTGTTCGCTGAGGATGCAAAACTGCCGAGACAAATCAGAACAGAGGAAGACAGTGGTACCCCGCAAAAAGTATCTTGAGACACACTTAAAAGGTGGTCGGAATAATGGCTGCTAAAATTTAGCCCAGCCAAAGGCAAGATTATGAGTACAGGAACAGCAACAGTGGACGAAGCGTTGACGCATTCTCCCGCCTGAGGATATGGAACGCCAGAAGCACACATTAGCAGAATATCGCCAGCAACATGTACGCCAAAGTTAACCCTCATATGTTTGGACAAGGAGCCCTCCGGACCCCCATACATGCAAGCTGTTAAGACCCAATCATGAGTATGGAGGTCCATCTTTTTGAGGTTATCTTGAGATGATTTCGGGGCTTTAGTGTCCCCGCGGCCCGGTCCTCGACCAGGCCTCCACCCCCAGGAAGCAGCCCGTGACAGCTGACTAACACCCAGGTACCTATTTTACTGTTAGGTAACAGGGGGGGCATAGGGTGAAAGAAACTCTGCCCATTGTTTCTCGCCGGCGCCCGGGATCGAATCCGGGACCACAGGATCACAAGTCCAGTGTGCTGTCCACTCGGTCGACCGGCTCCCTAGCATGAAACTCTTACCTGAAAAAAATACACAATCACAAAAGTAGAAAAGGGTAACAAAAATATGCAACACTGCTCGTTCCTGAGCTACGACAAAAGACTGCGGGAAGTGAACTACACTGGAATAGGGGGAGAAATGATAGTGACATACAAGAGTTTAAGGGAGATGGATTAAGTAGGCCAAGCGGCAATGTTCAAAGCTAGGACCAGAAGATTGTGGCACTGATGGAAACTAGCCACACAAATGAGTGAGAGATTGATAGTTACAACTGAGTTGTCAAAACAAGACTGGGTTAGAAAAAGCACTACCCGACGGTAATTCAATACACACTTCCAATTACACACAATATTACAAAACAATTAGTTGTGCAGCCTAACTCGGGGACGCCAGCGGTGCCGGTAGAGTCGTCCCCGTGGCTGGTGCCATGCCAGCCGGGCGGCCACACCCCCTGGCAACACACGGTAAACACCACTGCTGTAAATAATAAGGTGTCAAGGCTGGCAAGCCAAATGGTGTCTGTGTTACAATAACAAGGCAGAGAGAGGGGGGCGTGTACCCCTCTCCGTGATGGCCTCGCAGGGGGACGGTAAGGGTAGGAGGCGGCGCCAAGCCACCGTGGACATATAACACTCAAGAAGGGGGGGGGGATAGGGGCTAAACAAGGAGGGGGTGAGGGAACCCCCCCCCCCCCCAAAAATGGAACATCGGGGATTGAATCTGACCCTGTATGATCCAAGGCCTTTACTGTCCCCAGTAGTCCAGGAGGGGTCGAGCTCTAGCTCCTAATATAACCCGTCTTTCAGACTATTGCTCCATTAATCCCACGAATGGAGTTTACCTGGAGTGGTTAGCTGTAGACAATAGATGTAGACCACCCAGTAACCTTCCACCCCCGCACACAGGATAGGTATGCGGGGGGGGGGGGAGGGTGCATGATAAATAAAATGAAATTATATGGAACTTGCAAAATAAAACAACATTATGAAATAAATTAATTTTATGGTGGGTTAGTTCCCGAGCCCATTATGTGCCTTTGTAATCTGTCCCCACTACCACGATGGTTATGGGGCCCACTTCCACCCCAAGGATGGTTATGGAGGCCCCACCACCGTCCGCAGGATGGGTATTGGGGGGGGGGGGGGGGAGGGGGAATAATATAGGAGGCGATGAGTCACAATAACGTGGCTGAAGTATGTAGACCAGACCACACTAGAAATTGAAGGGACGACGACGTTTCGGTCCGTCCTGGACCATTCTCAAGTCGATTGTCTTGAGAATTGTCCAGGACGGACCGAAACGTCGTCGTCCCTTCAATTTCTAGTGTGTGGTGTGGTCTACAATAATATAGGAGAGCAAAGTGCAGTAGGGGCGCACGAGCAGTACACACACCTGGACCACCAGGGCCCACAATGAGGAAGGTTAAAAGCATCATTTTATTTTCATTTTATTTAACAGGTTACAGTCATGACTGGAAGGTTCTAGGAGCAGCAGCCTGCCTCCGCTCCTCCTCCTCTCCAACCCCACCATAGCATTTACGTGTCGCTTACGAAACCTGTACATCTGTCCTCAAACACCGTGGCTTAGCTTGTCTCCATTAAACATTGCATGGGCTCCGAAGCACCAGGAGGCTTTCCATAACAGTCCAGAGTTGTACAAAGTTTTGAAGCTGTTAAACAATTTATGATGACGTACAATCATTGCAATAAAACATATCATTGTTCACAACAGTAATACTGTTGGTGGGATTATTAAGCCGTGTATAACAATGATAATCACCACCTGCAGTCACATTCACCAAGCAGTTACGCAAGCACTTACCAACGTGTACACCTTTCCTCAATCTTTGACGGCTTTGGTTACATTTATTAAACAGTTTACAAGCATGAAAACCTCCCAATCAACTGTTGTTATTGTTATAAATAGCCTCCTGGTGCTTCGGAGCTCATTAACTGTTTAGTAATTATAAACAAAGCCGCCAAAGATTGAGAAAAGTCGTACAGGTTCGTAAGTGCTTGTTTAACTGCTTGGTGAATCTGGCCCCAGGGCCTGGCTTGTGAGGGGGCCGCCATCTTGGCCAGTGCCTGCTGGAGCCCCACCTACACTGGACCTCCACCAACCACCACCACACCAAAACATATGCTGCCATTCACATTATGACGTCACAGTCACATCACTCCCTGTACGTCATATTTAAAACAACATTTTAATTCATATTTTCGTTACGGAAGGTTAGATAGATTTGAATTAGGTAGAGTAAGGTCGGGTCGGGTCTGGTCTGGTCGGGTCGGGTCGAGTCGAGTCGAGTCGAGTCGAGTCGAGTCGAGTCGAGTCGAGTCGAGTCGAGTCGAGTCGAGTCGAGTCGAGTCGAGTCGGGTCGGGTCGGGTCGGGTCGGGTCGGGTAGGGTAGAATCGGGTTAGGTCTGGCAGTGTTGGGTTGGGTTGGGTCAGGTCTGGCCGAGTAGAGTAGAGTCAAGTCAGGTCAGGTCAGGTCAGGCCGGGTCGAGTAGAGTCGGGTCACGTAAGGACGGGTCAGGGAGGGTAGAGTTAGGTTGGGTCAGGTCAGACGTGGCGGGGCCCATGTAGCCCTGCTCCTGTGCCAGGTAAGTCTACTACGGGATCACCATAGCCCGTGCTACTTGCAACTTGTGTTGCGAGTATCTAAAACAACAAGAGTGGAGGGCCCCAGTTGTCTCGTGTGTAAGACCGTACTGGCGTGAACCCTGGCCAACGGCAGACAAGTACTACTGCCGCTCTCAACTCCCAATGTACTTAATATACACAATCAACCTTTAACGAAAATGGCTCTCCAATGGTGGTGTAACACCAATGGTGCCCAAGGGGGGGGTGGTGAGTGAGTGAGAGCAGTGGTGTATGAGGTGCGAGTCAAGGCAGTGATGTGTGAGGGTGAGACAACAATGGCGTATGAGAACAATGAGAGCAATAGCATAAAAGGTGAGTGAGTCGGTCATAGGGAGTACATGATGGCCAGGGCACGCACGCACGCACGCACGCGCACACACGCACACACACACACACACACACACACACACACACACACACACACACACACAGGCTGGCTAACATCAGAACGGCTGGCTGGCTAACATCAGAACGGCGTTCAGGAACCTGTGTAAGGAATCATTCAGAATCTTGTACACCACATATGTAAGACCTATCCTGGAGTATGCGGCCCCAGCATGGAGCCCGTACCTTGTCAAGCACAAGACGAAGCTGGAAAAAGTCCAAAGGTATGCTACTAGACTAGTCCCAGAACTAAGAGGCATGAGTTATGAGGAAAGGCTGCGGGAAATGCACCTCACGACACTGGAAGACAGAAGAGTAAGGGGGGACATGATCACAACCTACAAAATCCTCAGGGGAATCGACCGGGTAAACAAGGACGAACTTTTCAACACTGGTGGGACGCGAACAAGGGGACACAGGTGGAAGCTGAGTACCCAAATGAGCCACAGAGACGTTAGAAAGAACTTTTTCAGTGTCAGAGTAGTTAGCAAATGGAATGCATTAGGAAGTGATGTGGTGGAGGCTGACTCCATTCACAGTTTCAAATGTAGATATGATAGAGCCCAATAGGCTCAGGAATCTGTACACCAGTTGATTGACGGTTGAGAGGCGGGACCAAAGAGCCAGAGCTCAACCCCCGCAAGCACAATTAGGTAAGTACAATTAGGTAAGTACACACACACATTGAGGATAGGGTGGGTGGTGGCTGAGTAGACAGCGCTCTAGACAAGTTACAGCCCCGCTTCTGTGCCAGGTAAGTCCACTACGGGCTCACCATAGTCCATGCTACTTGGAACTTTTTGTTCCCAGTAGCTGAATCTTAAACAACAACAACAACGACTCATGAACCTAGGGACCGGGGTTCGATCCCCCGGCACGGCCGGAAAAACAAATGGGCAGGCAGCTATCACGGGCTGCTTCCTTGGGTGAGTGTGGGAAAAAAATAGTAACAGTTGATTGATTGACAGTTGAGAGGCGGGCCCAAAGAACAGAGCTCACGCAAGCACAACTAGGTGAACAACTAGGTGAGTACACACGCGCCAGCCTAACATGAGTTAGCTGTTACAAAGGACTGTTGAGGCCCAGGGGCCAGATTCACGAAAGAACTTACGCAAGCACTTACGAACGTGTACATCTTTCCTCAATCTTTGACGGCTTTGGTTACATTTATTAAACAGTTTACAAGCATAAAAACTTCCCATTCAACTGTTGTTATTGTTATAAACAGCCTCCTGGTGCTTCGGAGCTCATTAGCTGTTTAATAATTGGAAACAAAGCCGCCAAAGATTGAGAAAAGATGTACAGGTCCGTAAGTGCTTGCGTAAGTTCTTTCGTGAATCTGGCCCCTGCTTCTTGGTGATCCTCACCAGTTGCAGCCATACACCAGGCGCCATGAGGGAGCACAGTGTATGGCAGCGTCTGTATATACCTCACGGCTCCAAGAATGGAATTTATTCAAATATTTTAAAGTATAGGTAGATTTGATATTGGTCTGTCAGTGTTTGTGTCAGCTGTCTCGCGCGAGGCCAGTCATCTCTTGAGGTTATCTTGAGATGATTTCGGGGCTTTTAGTGTCCCCGCGGCCCGGTCCTCGACCAGGTCTCCACCCCCAGGAAGCAGCCCGTGACAGCTGACTAACACCCAGGTACCTATTTTACTGCTCGGTAACAGGGGCATAGGGTGAAACTCTGCCCATTGTTTCTCGCCGGCGCCTGGGATCGAACCCAGGACAACAGGATCACAAGTGCCGCGTGCTGTCCGCTCGGCCGACCGGCTCTCCGGGTATGGGTATAGAAATAGCCTAAGGTACTCTATCCCTTTGAGATGTAGTTCTTTCTTGTCTCAATAAACATACTTGAACTTGGTACCCAATCACTGCTGGGTGAAGAGAGGCGTACAGTTAATAAGGACTGGCGCCTAGTTAATCCTCCCCGACCAGGATTGGAACCGGAGCCAAATCAGCGAGGGCGAGGATGTTACCACTACGCCACGGGTGTATGGGGGGATCAGCCAGTATAATGCATTCAAACCCGCCAAACACACACCGAAACTGCGACGTTGGTACAACGTTCGAACAAGTTTTAACACCTCATAACCAGTTATAACAACCAATATAGCAAGTTGTAACAACGTTCTAATACGTCATAAACACGTTAAGCCAAGATGTAACAACTTTATTACAAGTTGTAACAAGCGGAAAATAGAGACAGTTACGGTTTGTGTTTCCAGGGTTAAGTCGTTGTGTAAGTAACCTCCGTCAATAACTTCCACAAAAGCAACTAACACACAACTTGCACGACAAATAAAAAAAAGTACAAAAGGGCGGCCTGGAGAAGAAGTAACAAGACAAAAGTGTTAAGTTCACTACACACACAAATCACAGTAGCGTCATACATCAAGTAAACAAATCCTAAGACTAAGAAAAAATTAAAACTTAAAGACTAAAAAAAAAGACTAAGGCGCGTCTGGGATCATCCCGGACGTAGGTTCGAACCCTCATCACCAACACCCTTGTGGCTTTGTTCATTAGAGGTCACTTTCCCGTAGTCAAGTGACAGGTCAGCGCAGGCCGCCAGGCGTCAACAGTCTCATGCTTCATGTGGCCACTTTCAGCAACACCCGTCCACCCGCGATACTCCAACCCGTTCTCGCAAATTTAATAAGTCAATATTGACTTATTAAATATGTGCATAGGTGACATACTAAACATAATAGTTTCCCTTGAAAAGCTTCATAGAAAACACCGACCTTACCTAACCTACTTAGTATGTTAAAATAAGCATCTTATAGCTTCGTAATTACAATTGTTACTTAACCTATTATAGGTGTAGGTTAGGTAATAATTGTAATTACGAAGCAATAAGATGCTTATCTAAACCTACTAAGTAGGTTAGGTAAGGTCGGTGTTTTCTATGAAGCGTTTCAAGGGAAACTATTATGTTAAGTATGTCACCTATGCACATATTTAATAAGTCAATATTGACTTATTAAATTTGCGAGAACGGGTTGGATACTCACATTCCACGGCTCACTAACACTACAAGCGCCCTAACCTAACCTGCCAAGTGACCCACGAACAGAAAACGGGACATGATGCCAATCTGGCGAGCCGCTATCATTTTCTAGTAGGCCAGTTTTTGGCCTTAAGATATACGTTAAAATGGGAGGTGGTATTAGGAGGCCGGGTTGCGGGCTCCAGTGCAGCGAACACTTGAAGCTTGCGGCGCACACACCTGCCTCCTCCAGCCTCGCCCTCTACCTTGTGACATAATAACAGTCTCGCCAAATAGGTTAGTTCCAGAGGCCAGGGCCGGAAGTCACGAAGCAGTTACGCAAGCACTTACGAACCTGCACAGGCAGCTTTGTTTACAATTGTTAAACAGTTAATGAGCCCCGAAGCCCCAGGAGGCTGTTTATAACAACAGTTGATTGGCAAGCTTTTATGCCTGTAAACTATTTAATAAATGTAACCAAAGTCGCAGAGATGTACGGGTTTGCGTAACTGCTTCGTGAATCTGGCCCCAGGGCCAGGAGTCATTAAGCAGTTACGTCTCCACTTATGAAACCTGTATATGTTCCCGCAGTCTTCCCGCGTAGGAAGTGCAAACTATCTTATTACTAAGGATAAAATACCTGAAATCCTTGCACTGTATTCATATTTCGCTCCCAACCCGCCAAACACACACCGAAACTTCGACGTTGGTACAACGTTCGAACAATTTTTAACACTTCCTAACCAGTTATAACAACCAATATAGCAAGTTGTAACAACGTTCTAATACGTCATAAACACATTAAGCCAAGATGTAACAACTTTATTACAAGTTGTAACAAGCGGAAAATAGAGACAGTTTCGGTTTGTGTTTCCAGGGAATAGATAAACCACATATGAGATTAAGAAACAAGTAGTGTATTATGAAGATAAATAATAGCAAATAGCAGCTCGCCTATGACTGTAATATCTCCATTGCTCAAACAATTATGTACTAGCGTTAATTAAGACCTACCATTAATGTATAATGATTTACTGTAAATATATAGCCCTTGAAATAGAACATTCTCTGTAACTAGCCGACACTAATTATAAGGTGTGAAGGATAGATGCAATTATTAATGTAATAATCTCCGTTGAGGTCTGATAAAGATATTTTGTGCCCTCTGTAATTCTTTTTGCGCTACCGCTCACTGGATGAGTATGGGGTGCACAATAAACTAGCCTCCTCCGGCGGCAACAGTCAAAATCAAAGGTCGTAGTCGACATTTATCCCAACATTAACGTCATTATTATTGAACCCTTGTGTCTGTGGAAACAAAAATGTGCGCGCGCAATACTCTTCAATACACAATCCAGTTCCATTTTTCAATTCCCTGAACAAATAAATACACTAGTCAATTAGTAAACAAAGGGAGGTAATATAGTGAGCTTTCCCCAGGGAGAGTGTCCGGCGGGGCGCTGTATCTCACCGACCCGGCCCCTCCACCCCTCCTCAACCCCCCAAACCCCAGCCGACCCCTCCACATCACTCTACGCCTGCCCTGATTTAGCCGCCCGTCTGCCTCTGCTAGTGTCATTCACTGCGCTACAGTTGATCTGTCTGCCTGCCGCTCTTTCCTGTCACCCATCTACGAGTCTACTCGCCGGAGCCTGAGTGGGAGGGAGAGCAGCCAGGACGGCAGGAGTGGCTCCCAGTGTTTACGTTTCTGCTGGAGGGCCTCGACAAACCGGACGTGACCACTTCGCGTCAGCCCCCAAACCTCTCTCTCTCTGCTGACGTAGCTGCCTCTCCACTCCCCCCTACATCTAATCCACCTCCACCACAACAATTCCCAACACACACACACACACACACACACACACACACACACACACACACACACACACACACACACACACACACACACACGCGGAGGAAGAACACCGGTAAGCACATGCGTGATAATCTACCTTTCCGCCTGCCCTATATCGCCGGAAAATGATTTCCCAGAAATGTAACCTGGGGTACTTCCCTTTGATGGACAGGGGTTAAGTGATCTACTTGTGTACGCCTCTCCACCCCTCAACAGTCTTCCCTCCACGCCCTCCCCGTTTTCTGCCGCCACATGTAACCATCCAATATTAATTAAAGGCACTCGGGTTAGCTTTAATGCGTGAATGATAGTAGTAGCTATGGCAACAGCTGCAGTAGCAGCAACTACTCTATTAGCTGCAGCAGCTAACGCAATTGCAGCAGCAATAGTAACAGTTGTTATCGTAAAAGCAGCAGCTATCGTAGCAATAGTAACAGTTATCGTAAAAACAACAGCTATCAAAGCGATAGTAACAGCTGTTATCGTAAAAGCAGCAGCTATCATAGCAATAGTAACAGCTGTTATCGTAAAAGCAGCAGCTATCGTAGCAATAGTAACAGCTGTTACCGTAAAAACAGCAGCTATCGTAGCAATAGTAACAGCTGTTATCGTAAAAGCAGCAGCTATCGTAGCAATAGTAACAGCTGTTATCGTAAAAGCAGCAGCTATCATAGCAATAGTAACAGCTGTTATCGTAAAAGCAACAGGTATCGTAACAGGCTAGCCTATGAAGTGTGGATGCTGAAGAACTAACCACACTATACCCCAGGTCTAAAATGATCACAGTTTGGGGGGGGTTCCCATTTGGCTTGAACTATGTTGTCTTAGTGTTTTGACCACCACGCTTGTTAATGACGGGTCAATAATTTAGTGGTTCCTCTCGACTACCATTGTTATAAATTGGTAGTCGATTTTCTCCATATATCTGCCAAGATTCCTGTGCACAAAGATGTTGGGAATATTATTAATTGGAGTGGAATGCTCAGTTCAGTTGCACATTCGCGCAGCACCCAAGGTGAAACTCCATCAGGTCCAACTGCTTTATTTCTTCCTAGTCTTATGAGTACTTTGTCCACCTCGTCTTCATATACCTCCATGTGCAGGCGATGAGTCACAATAACGTGGCTAAAGTAAGTTGACCAGGCCACACACTAGAAGGTGAAGGGACGACGACGTTTAGGTCCGTCCTGGACACAATCGACTTGAGAATGGTTCAGGACGGACCGAAACGTCGTCGTCCCTTCACCTTCTAGTGTGTGGTCTGGTCAACATACCTCCATGTATTCTATGGCATGTTCTAGAATTGGTATTAGGTCCGGCTCTCTCAAATCCTCATTTTGTTCAAACACTTTTGGAACTGTTCATTTAGCATTTCATAGATTTCTGTTTCATTCTCAGTAGTCCTGTTCCCCGTTCCCAATCTCTGGATTTTATCTATCACACGTAGCTTGTTTTTAATGATTGATTGATTGATCAATAAAGATTAGGCCACGCAAAATCACCAGTACCAATAGCTGATACTAGGGATCTGTCGATGGATGGATTTTTTTGGAGGGGGGAGGGGACTGTCTTGGAGGGCAAGCTATACCAACTATAGAGCTGGTGAGTTAGTGAAGGCCTCTAGGTCTTCTGTTTTTTCTTAGTGTGAGTCTTGGTGCGAGTTGACATGGCTGTGTTGTCACTGGAGTTGGGTGATGTGGCCGCCATGAGGAGATCTTGTACGGAGCAAGGGAAGTGTCGCGGTGATGGAGCTCCTACTGAGGTTTCCTCGTGTGAGGAGTCCGTGGCGTAGTCCCTTGTTGGTGGTCTTGGTCTCACAACCTGAGGTTAGCTCTCGAGTCGATGAGTTGTGGTAGAAGCTGGTTCTGTCACGTCGGTAGAGGTGGTGGTGGTGGGAGAGCTCGTCTGCGAGCGCCTCTGCTCAGATGATGATGATGGTAACTTTTGGGGCTGGCTTGGAGGATGGTGGTGTTCGTGCAGTCTGCGTCTTCAGCGGAGCTGAAGACTGAGTTGAGATCGACCTAGTGGTCGACCCTGTGGAAGTCCCCCTGTGTGGTCAGTTATCCATGGGCTGGTCCTACTGATAAAAACTGATGCTTTTAATGAATTTATAAAAAAGGCCAGGATCTGTTTCACATTTGTCCGCTATACCTTTCTCAGAGTTCATTTCTGCCTCTCTTCTAACTGATGTGAAATTGTTTCTCGCTTGTTTGTAACGCTGGTATGGTTTGTGGGTTAGGACTCTTCCGATATTGAGCCCATTTTCTTGTCTTTCCCTCTCTGGCTCTCTCACAATTCCTGTTGAACCAATAATGTTTCCTGGTCCTGTGTGCGTGTGAGTGCGTGCGTGTGTGCGCGCGTGTTTGTATGGAAGTGCAGGTATATCCCCAAATCAGTCAGCTGAAACCCCTCTTACAGACCCAAGATAGTCAGAATAACGTGAAATGTGGGGGAGGGGGAGGGGGGGGGTTTATGAACCGCAGCCATCCACCCGGACTGGTTGGGTGCCTTCACCACTGTAATATTCAAGGTGACCGGGTGATTCATCAAACACTCCCGTGGCCACTTACGAAACCGGTGCATCTTTCCTCAATCAAGGCGGCTTACGGTGCATGCATTATAACAGTTTACGAGCTCGTAAACTACGCTACGAAGACTGAGGAAAGATGTACTGGTTTCGTATGTAGACACCTAAGTGCCTGATGAAGCCTGGCCTCGGTTATCTGGATATCCCACGGTGATAAGTGCCACTTGATGATATCAATGGCGTCGCCGGATTTAACTGGCGGAAGGTTGATGGGAATTTCACGCAAATTATCTAGGACATATCTATCTAGGTATATATATCTATATATCTACATCTAGGTGATCTATAAAACACAGCACTTGGGTGACAGGTGGTCCATTAAAGATACACTTGGGTGACAGGTCGTCCATTAAAGACACACTTAAGTGACAGGTCGTCCATTAAAGATACACTTGGGTGACAGGTCGTCCATTAAAGACACACTTAAGTGACAGGTCGTCCATTAAAGACACACTTAAGTGACAGGTCGTCCATTAAAGATACACTTGGGTGACAGGTGGTCCATTAAAGACACACTTGGGTGACAGGTGGTCCATTAAAGATACGTGAGGCGATAATTCATCCAATAAAGTAACTCTAGGGTGAAAGAACATCCATTAAAGATTCTCCGGCGAAAGGTTGGGCGTATAGGAAATGAACATACTAAATAATAAAACTATGTAAACATAATAAATACATTACATCAGCCCAAAGTCTCAGGTCCATTCCATAAAGAATCGTAACCCTTATTTAATATTAAATACGTGCATTTTTAATTAGATGATTTCACGTTAAACAACTGGTCATGTCAATACTGAAGCCTGTAATGCAACACATTATTCACAACAACTGCTGTCCACTTTAGAACAAAACACAGGAAACTGCATAAGGCTTACTGGTCCGTACGACGCACCAGTTATTTATATCTACCCAAACATACACACACACATGTATATATATATATATATATATATATATATATATATATATATATATATATATATATATATATATATATATATATATAACACGGATTTTTTAACTCATACTTCATCATATTTACATACAACACGTGTATATTACCTCCCACAGTCTGGTGTTTACATACAACACGTGTATATTACCTCCCACAGTCTGGTGTTTACATACAACACGGGTATATTACCTCCCACAGCCTCGTGTTTACATACAACTCGTGTATATTACCTCCCACAGCCTCGTGTTTACATACAACTCGTGTATATTACCTCCCACAGCCTCGTGTTTACATACAACTCGTGTATATTACCTCCCACAGCCTCGTGTTTACATACAACACGTGTATATTACCTCCCACAGCCCCGTGTTTACATACAACACGGGTATATTACCTCCCACAGCCTCGTGTTTACATACAACTCGTGTATATTACCTCCCACAGCCCCGTGTTTACATACAACACGGGTATATTACCTCCCACAGCCTCGTGTTTACATACAACTCGTGTATATTACCTCCCACAGCCTCGTGTTTACATACAACACGTGTATATTACCTCCCACAGCCCCGTGTTTACATACAACACGGGTATATTACCTCCCACAGCCTCGTGTTTACATACAACACGTGTATATTACCTCCCACAGCCCCGTGTTTACATACAACTCGTGTATATTACCTCCCACAGCCTCGTGTTTACATACAACACGTGTATATTACCTCCCACAGCCCCGTGTTTACATACAACACGGGTATATTACCTCCCACAGCCTCGTGTTTACATACAACACGTGTATATTACCTCCCACAGCCTCGTGTTTACATACAACACGTGTATATTACCTCCCACAGCCTCGTGTTTACATACAACACGGGTATATTACCTCCCACAGCCTCGTGTTTACATACAACACGTGTATATTACCTCCCACAGCCTCGTGTTTACATACAACACGTGTATATTACCTCCCACAGCCCCGTGTTTACATACAACACGGGTATATTACCTCCCACAGCCTCGTGTTTACATACAACTCGTGTATATTACCTCCCACAGCCTCGTGTTTACATACAACACGTGTATATTACCTCCCACAGCCCCGTGTTTACATACAACACGGGTATATTACCTCCCACAGCCTCGTGTTTACATACAACACGTGTATATTACCTCCCACAGCCCCGTGTTTACATACAACTCGTGTATATTACCTCCCACAGCCTCGTGTTTACATACAACACGTGTATATTACCTCCCACAGCCCCGTGTTTACATACAACACGGGTATATTACCTCCCACAGCCTCGTGTTTACATACAACACGTGTATATTACCTCCCACAGCCTCGTGTTTACATACAACTCGTGTATATTACCTCCCACAGCCTCGTGTTTACATACAACACGGGTATATTACCTCCCACAGCCCCGTGTTTACATACAACACGTGGCCGAGTGTAATCACTTGCTGGGGGAGAGAGAGACACACACACAGAGAGAGACACGTGTGCGCGCGCCGAGTGCCACGACAAGGAGAGATCACGGGTGAAAACTGATGTGTTCGAAATTCAGAGTGACACGAGGAAGCACTTCATTAATGTGTGGGTAACCCCTATATGTAATAGGTTTGAGGAGGAGATACAAGAGATTTACTAGCCATAAAGACATAAACCACAACCAGGTCGAGTCATTGCACCCCAAGTATAGAGTTAAAAGGCGGGTCCCAGAAGGTGGAACTCAAGTCACCGACCATCAATACAGATCATTCCAAACGGATAGCGCGCGGTCAACACAAAACACAGACAGTGAGATGAAGCAGCAGTCCGCTCGAAGGGCAATCTTCTACAGCCTCAGTCACGTCCTTTACTCAGCCAAAGGGAAATATGAGGCAGCGCCTACACGCAGTGAACCCATAGTATTAACACGATGTACTGAACGGGGTGAGAATAACTTGAGCTACCTCATCCTTTTGTGTGTATTTTACCCCAATAAACTTATTTCAATTTCAATACCACAAGCGGATTCCTGAAATTATCCAAAGCCACACAACTCACAAAGTCAAAGCTCTCCCTAAGCTTACTAGCATTACGCAAGTACTGAAGAACTATGATATATTTACTCACTATAATGTCGATGTTCAATGTAGAACACGAAAAAAAAACATTTTGACTCTGAAATAATATAATTTTAAAACGAAATTAAGACGAACCTTAAGTGACAGGTGATGCCACACCAAGTCGACGATCCAAGGGACAGTGTTGTGGCTTGGGGGAGGGATAATTAGATACACAATTTCGTTATAAAATGATATTATTTCTGAGTAAAAGTTTTTTCATGGTCTACATTCAACACCAACATTACAGTGAGTAAATATATCATAGTTCTTCATTACTTGCGTAATGCTAGCAAGCTTCGGGCCGCCACAAGCTGTGCTCGACACAGGCTCCCAGTCTGAGTCTCCCACAGCTCAACGGGTTAGTTACATCTGGTTACACAGGTTTACCTAACCTTTGGATTGTTTGTGTGTCCGGAGAGTCCAGGAATGAGAGTCCAACACACACCCTCCCCCACCCAATCCAACCCTTTCATTGCCTCAATATTTCCCCATTACTTATGCTCGTGTACGGCACCAAGAGTCAAATCTTAAGCTGGACCTTTACCGAAAATGTAGATTACATGCGGCGGTGGCGCGGGCTTCAACCTGTCTCCACAGCTGTATACGAGCATTACCTGCTCGCACGGAGAGCTGTAAGCCTAACCCTTGCCGTCATTTGAAACTGTCTAAAAATATCACGTATACCCACCTACCCACAACCTCTCCCACGCATATAAAGCTTCACCCAATAAGCCACCCACTTACATACAGCTTCACCTATCTACCCAGAACCTCTCCCACGCATATACAGCTTCCCTCAATAAACCACCCACCCACATACAGCTTCACCCACCTACCCAGAACCACCCCCACGCATATACAGCTTCCCTCAATAAACCCACATACAGCTTCACCCACCTACCCAGACCACCTCTCCCACGCCCAGACCACCTCACCCACGCCCAGACCACCTCACCCACGCCCAGACCACCTCACCCACGCCCAGACCACCTCACCCACGCCCAGACCACCTCACCCACGCCCAGACCAGCTCACCCACGGCACCATAAACAACCTCACCACACACACAGATAAGCCGAGGAAGAAGTGTCCGCAAAAGGCACCGAAGAGCTGGAGGGCGCTTGTGACATTTGCGTAAAGGAATACGGGTTATCACGCGCCTGACCCGCCATACCATAAACCACGCCAGGTAACTACACACGCTCACACTACACGCGCGCGCGCACACACCCGCCTTCAAGGTCGCATGCCTCCATGGAGATAACACCCGACAGAGTGCTCTTCTCACGCTATGGTTCACCAGGGAACGCTCTCTCCTGCATGCGGAAGTCCTCACTGGCAGCCATGTATGTATGCGTATACTCACCTAGTGGTGCTGGCGGGGGTTGAGCTTTGGCTCTTTGGTCCCGCCTCTCAACTGTCAATCAACAGGTGTACAGATTCCTGAGCCTACTGGGCTCTATCATATCTACATTTGAAACTGTGTATGGAGTCAGCCTCCACCACATCACTGCCTAGTGTATTCCATCCGTTAACTACTGACACTGAAAAAGTTCTTTCTAACGTCTCTGTGGCTCATGTGGGTACTCAGTTTCCACCGTGTCCCCTTGTTCGCGTACCACCATTCGCGTGTTGAATAGTTTATCATTGTTTACCCGGTCGATTCCCCTGAGGATTTTGTAGGTTGTGATCATGTCTCCCCTTACTCTTGTCTTCCAGTGTCGTAAGATGCATTTCCCGCAACCTTTCCTCGTAACTCATGCCTCTTAGTTCTGGGACTAGTCTAGTGGCATACCTTTGGACTTTTTCCAGCTTCGTCTTGTGCTTGACAAGGTACGGGCTCCATGCTGGGGCCGCATACTCCAGGATTGGTCTTACATATGTGGTGTACAGATTCTGAATGATTCCTTACACAGGTTCCTGAACGCCGTTCAGGAACCATGTGTAAGGTGTGCGTGCGTGCGTGCGTGCGTGTGTGTGTGTGTGTGTGTGTGTGTGTGTGTGTGTGTGTGTGTGTGTGTGTGTGTGTGTGTGTGTGTATTCACCTAGTTGTGCTTGCGAGGGTTGAGTTCTGCTCTTTTGGCCCGCCTCTCAACCGTCAATCAACTGGTGTACAGGTTCCTGAGCCTACTGGGCTCTATCATATCTACACTTGAAACTGTGTATGGAGTCAGCCTCCACCACATCACCTCCTAATACATTCCATTTGTCAACCACTCTGACACTAAAAAAGTTCTTTCTAATATCACACGTGTGCGTGCGTGTGTGAGTGAGTGTTTAAGCTCAAGCAGTAGACACAAGAGACCTTGAGGGAGACTAACTGGTGGTGGTGGTGGTGGAGGGTGAGTGTTGGTGCGCGCCCAGCCTACCCCGCCACACACCACCACCACCCTCCTTCCTCAGAGTTCACTCAACCTCACAACGCCCACTTTACGCTTTCAGAGCTCCACCGGTGCACTTGTACTCTCATTCACGGCCTTCCTGATAACCACAATCTCCCCCCCCCCTCATAGCGAAACTGTATATACACAAGCCCCACTTATCTTTTCCAACAAGGCAGGCAATGTGCTTCAGATTCGAGAATCCGTTGCATTGAGCATCAGTGACAAGTGAAACACTGTGTTAAGGAGTCATACTGCGCGTCCATGTTCACCCTTGCTCTACGCTCTCATGTTCACACTAAACATGTCCACATTACACACACACACACACACACTATACCTGCTTGATGGGCTTCTGGGAGTTCTTCTACTCCCCAAGCCCGGCCCGAGGCCAGGCTTGACTTGTGAGAGTTTGGTCCACCAGGCTGTTGCTTGGAGCGGCCCGCAGGCCCCACATACCCACCTCAGCCCGGCTGGTCCTGCACTCTTTGGAGAAAACGATCTAGTTTTCTCTTGAAGATGTCCACGGTTGTTCCGGCAATATTTCTTATGCTCGCTGGGAGGACGTTGAACAACCGCGGACCTCTGATGTTTATACAGTGTTCTCTGATTGTGCCTATGGCACCTCTGCTCTTCACTGGTTCTATTCTGCATTTTCTTCCATATCGTTCACTCCAGTATGTTGATATTTTAATGTGCAGATTTGGGACCTGGCCCTCCAGTATTTTCCATGTGTATATTATTTGGTATCTCTCTCGTCTCCTTTTTAGCACACATGCCCACTACACAGACACAGACACACACACACACAGACACACACACACACACACACACACACTTTCTATCCCAATACAGTACATCACTAAAGTGTTCTTGGTAACTGTGTTATAGAAGTGGTTGGGTTCCTCCAAGACACCATATAAACCCAGGGCGAGTTGTTACATCAATATGATGGGTCCAAGACATGCTTGCATTAAAAAATCACACACACAAACATTGAACTCGACCATTTATCAAGTATGAATGTGAATGAAAATGAGAGTACTAAAAGTACTCACATTCTCAAACAATAGGTTTTCAAAATACA
Source organism: Procambarus clarkii (assembly GCF_040958095.1). NCBI lineage: Eukaryota > Metazoa > Arthropoda > Malacostraca > Decapoda > Cambaridae > Procambarus > Procambarus clarkii. Next base: position 34,908,779 of record NC_091192.1, read on the forward strand.
CTTCACTTGAACCGCTGCAAAGTTCTTCCAGATTAAGTTTATCCCAAAGTTCTTCCAGTGTTGCCTGGGTCTGTCTGTCTCTCCCATCTGTCCATCTATTTATCCATCCATGCACCTACTGTCTGTCTGTCAGTCTCTGTGTCTGACGTTGTATCTGACAGAATCTTTCTCTCCTATACAAAATATGATTGTCTAATGTGTGAGAGGTCGCCAGTGAGAGGAGTTTAATGGTGTGAAATACGTACACCAAAAGTTACCCCTACTCAGATAAAGGGCCGTGGCTTGAGAGACCTTTGAAGCGGTAGAAGTGTCTGTGTTTATGGCAGTACGGGCAAATTATTGACAGCACAAAATTTCTGTTAATTTCCCCGAGATCACTGAATAATGGGCCATATAACAGTTAGAAAACAAATTTGGGTTGAAAAGTTTTTGAAAATATTTAGGGGCGTAACTGGCGGGCAGTGCCAAAAGTGGTGGTGGGGGTCTGAATGTGACCCTGGCACGCTGTTCTGCTTTGTATTCTGGCGACCCCGACCAGCCTATGTTCATCCCATACCCCAGACCATTCCTCGTGCCAATTTGGGTGAGGCTAGCCACAAGTGTCTGGCCTCCAATTTCGAACACACATATACATTCTCTCTCTTATAGTATATACAATTAAGAATTTATATAAACACCAGGAAAGTACAGCAGCGGCTAATATATTTCTGCTGACAAAGTGCTGCTTCCTACCATAGCTCAATTGGGCATTTACACCATGTTTTGCTCTGGAAGAACTAGCCACCAAAGTAAGCACTAAACCCATATATTACAAAGAGTCGAAAGGTGACGACGCCCAGGCCGACCTGGGCCACTAACTAAGCTAGTCTTAGCAATCCCACAACGGACAAAAGCTATCTTTTCACAGGCATTATGGCATATTCATTACCCGTTATCCACTCCGTTTGTTAATACGGTATTTAATCCCCCATAGCAACAAGATACTGACCAGAGTAAATAACTCGGCTACACCGCTCAGTACAAAGAGCCGTCCTTATCGCGCACAATACCATTGCCACACCTCTCTATCACCGACCGCTGGGGCTCACTCCCGCGATGTTGAATACCACTGATCCCTTGCCACACACCAGCCCTCACATGCCTGCAAGTTTCATGGCGTGCACCAATGTTGCCTCCTGGTATTCTCAACTATCGATTCCGGATCAACGAACGTCTGCAACGCCAACACACACGCGCACAAACCCTCCTGATTCATGTTTTATGGTAAACCTTGACCTACTGCCCCACCCAGCCTCCAGTGAACCACCCCAATAATGTAAACAAACACCTCTGAACGAGGCCTCAATACTTAAACCTAACTGCTGCTGCTGCTGCTGCTCACCTCAACAACACCAGAGTCCAGTTCATGTGTACATCGCCCCAATGACATGCTACGCTGATTTTTGGTGCTCGCGCAAACCCCGAGTTCGATCCCCGGGCAGGGCGATAACGTGAGCTATAACTAACACACATTCAATAAGCGAGCAATGTGGTGAGCAGTAACATGACCCGAGACAAAAGGTCACAACATCCCTTGGCCGATTTCTAGACGAGTTGCTCACAACATATCCTGCCTACAGGATTTCCCTGGCATTTCTAACTCCTTTTTTTATAACATTCTCTCTCTCTCACACATGGGGTCTGGTAGCTGAGTGGGCAGCGCGCAGGAGTCGTAATTCTGTAGCCCGGGTTCGATTCCCAGACCATGCAGAAACAAATGGGCAAAGTTTCTTTCACCCTGATGCCCCTGTTACCTAGCAGTAAATAGGTACCTGGGAGTTAATCAGCTGTCACGGGCTGCTACCTGGGGTGTGTGTGTGTGGTGTGGAAAAAAATAGTGGTTAGTAACAGTTGATTGACAGTTGAAAGGCGGGCCGAAAGAGCAAAGCTCAACTCCCGCAAGCACAACTAGGTGAACACACACACACACACACACACACACACACAGGAAGCACCATCAAAGGAGCACGTACGAGCACACCTAACAAGAGACAGACACCAACAGGACAAGGGCACGCCACTGTTAGAGATAGTAAACAAAGCAAGTCAACGTGCATACTACCCGCTCACGTCACCACCACTACCACACCGTCACGACACGAGCGGCGGCGGGGTAATAAGAACTACTCCCACACAAATCTGGGAAAACAGCGTTAAAGTAACGCTCAATTAATGTTCATCCTTGCGTTAATGACGTCGAATTAACGCTCCACAGGCAAATTTTCCCCAGCTGAGTGATACAGCCCAAGTGGGCGCTTATGAAGGGCAGCGGTAAAGTCCCTTTTTCCCTCCCAAAACTATGCAGTTATCGTGTACTGGTGAAGCAAGCACTCACCAAAACTATGCACAGTTATCGTGTACTGGTGAAGCAAGCACTCCCCCAAACTATGCAGTTACCGTGTACTGGTGAAGCAAGCACTCCCCCAAACTATGCAGTTACCGTGTACTGGTGAAGCAAGCACTCCCCCAAACTATGCAGTTACCGTGTACTGGTGAAGCAAGCACTCCCCCAAACTATGCAGTTACCGTGTACTGGTGAAGCAAGCACTCCCCCAAACTATGCAGTTACCGTGTACTGGTGAAGCAAGCACTCCCCCAAACTATGCAGTTACCGTGTACTGGTGAAGCAAGCACTCCCCCAAACTATGCAGTTACCGTGTACTGGTGAAGCAAGCACTCCCCCAAACTATGCAGTTACCGTGTACTGGTGAAGCAAGCACTCCCCCAAACTATGCAGTTATCGTGTACTGGTGTAGCTAGCACTCCCCCAAACTATGCAGTTATCGTGTACTGGTGAAGCAAGCACTCCCCCAAACTATGCAGTTATCGTGTACTGGTGAAGCAAGCACTCCCCCAAACTATGCAGTTACCGTGTACTGGTGAAGCAAGCACTCCCCCAAACTATGCAGTTATCGTGTACTGGTGTAGCTAGCACTCCCCCAAACTATGCAGTTATCGTGTACTGGTGAAGCAAGCACTCCCCCAAACTATGCAGTTATCGTGTACTGGTGAAGCAAGCACTCCCCCAAACTAAGTAGGACCCCCAACTAGTAGCGTAAGGTCAGCACGGGACCGTTGTTTACATAAGACAGTACAACATTCCGACACTAACATCGTTCACTGCCTGGTCAGGTGGCCACTACACTAGCAACACTTCACTGCAGTGAAGGTATTTTCAAGTCAAAGCATTTGTGTAATTATAACTAAAATCACGAGGCTCATGCTACTTATAATCATGCCTGTTGGAGGTTAATAGTGTCAGGGCTGGAACCCAACACAGCAACGCCCTATCTTAACATTCTTGAAGCCCGTACTCGCGAAATGCAATTCAATTTCCATGGCATCGACAAGCGTCCAAATAGAGGCGTTTAAGCGATACAATTTGTACGCATTTTCTAACTATGGAGCATCTGCCACGTAACGTTAGTTGGTCTTGTCTACGCGTATACCCTTATGTAGTGTAAGGTGGTGATTGATAGAGTGAGTGATGAAGATTAAGCCACCCAAGAGGTGGCACGGGCATGAATAGCCCATAGGTGGTAGATGTTTTCAAGTGAATGTGATCTTTGGTCGTGAATATAAGGTGGTGGAGGGTTGGGGTTAAGGTAGTTTGGGGGGTAAGGTGGTGGAGGGTTGGGGAGATGGGTGTGGAAGGGGTGCTCAGGGTGGAAAGGGCAAGCAGCAGTGCCTGTGAGGCCAGGGGGTCAGAGGGCTGCTAGAGGCCCAAGCGGGGCGCCCAACACAGACAGGGGCCTGCTTGATGGGGTTCTGGGAGTTGTTCTACTCCCCAAGCCCAGCCCGAGACCAGGCTTGACTTGGGAGGGCCCAGGGAGGGGTTGCTCACAGGTCCAGGGAGGGGGTGCTCACAGGCCCAGGGAGGGGTGCTCACAGGTCCAGGGAGGGGTTGCTCACAGGTCCAGGGAGGGGTTGCTCACAGGTCCAGGGAGGGGTGCTCACAGGTCCAGGGAGGGGTGCTCACAGGCCCAGGGAGGGGTTGCTCACAGGTCCAGGGAGGGGGTGCTCACAGGTCCAGGGAGGGGGTGCTCACAGGCCCAGGGAGGGGTGCTCACAGGTCCAGGGAGGGGTGCTCACAGGCCCAGGGAGGGGTTGCTCACAGGCCCAGGGAGGGGTTGCTCACAGGTCCAGGGAGGGGTGCTCACAGGCCCAGGGAGGGGTTGCTCACAGGCCCAGGGAGGGGTGCTCACAGGTCCAGGGAGGGGGTGCTCACAGGCCCAGGGAGGGGTGCTCACAGGCCCAGGGAGGGGTGCTCACAGGCCCAGGGAGGGGGTGTTCACAGGTCCAGGGAGGGGTGCTCACAGGTCCAGGGAGGGGTTGCTCACAGGCCCAGGGAGGGGTTGCTCACAGGTCCAGGGAGGGGTTGCTCACAGGTCCAGGGAGGGGTTGCTCACAGGTCCAGGGAGGGGTTGCTCACAGGTCCAGGGAGGGGTTGCTCACAGGTCCAGGGAGGGGTTGCTCACAGGTCCAGGGAGGGGTTGCTCACAGGTCCAGGGAGGGGGTGCTCACAGGTCCAGGGAGGGGGTGCTCACAGGTCCAGGGAGGGGGTGTTCACAGGTCCAGGGAGGGGTTGCTCACAGGTCCAGGGAGGGGTTGCTCACAGGCCCAGGGAGGGGTTGCTCACAGGCCCAGGGAGGGGTGCTCACGGGCCCAGGGAGGGGGTGCTCACGGGCCCAGGGAGGGGGTGCTCACGGGTCCAGGGAGGGGTTGCTCACGGGTCCAGGGAGGGGGTGCTCACAGGTCCAGGGAGGGGGTGCTCACAGGTCCAGGGAGGGGGTGCTCACAGGTCCAGGGAGGGGGTGCTCACAGGTCCAGGGAGGGTGTGCTCACAGGTCCAGGGAGGGTGTGCTCACAGGTCCAGGGAGGGGGTGCTCACAGGTCCAGGGAGGGGGTGCTCACAGGTCCAGGGAGGGGGTGCTCACAGGTCCAGGGAGGGGGTGCTCACAGGTCCAGGGAGGGGTTGCTCACAGGTCCAGGGAGGGGGTGCTCACAGGTCCAGGGAGGGGGTGCTCACAGGTCCAGGGAGGGGGTGCTCACAGGTCCAGGGAGGGGTTGCTCACAGGTCCAGGGAGGGGGTGCTCACAGGTCCAGGGAGGGGGTGCTCACAGGTCCAGGGAGGGGGTGCTCACAGGTCCAGGGAGGGGGTGCTCACAGGCCCAGGGAGGGGTGCTCACAGGCCCAGGGAGGGGTTGTTCACAGGCCCAGGGAGGGGGTGCTCACGGGCCCAGGGAGGGGGTGCTCATGGGCCCAGGGAGGGGGTGCTCATGGGCCCAGGGAGGGGGTGCTCATGGGCCCAGGGAGGGGGTGCTCATGGGCCCAGGGAGGGGGTGTTCATGGGCTCAGGGAGGGGGTGCTCATGGGCCCAGGGAGGGGGTGCTCATGGGCCCAGGGAGGGGGTGCTCACAGGCCCAGGGAGGGGTGCTCACAGGTCCAGGGAGGGGTGCTCATGGGCCCAGGGAGGGGGTGCTCATGGGCCCAGGGAGGGGGTGTTCATGGGTCCAGGGAGGGGGTGCTCACAGGCCCAGGGAGGGGGTGCTCATGGGTCCAGGGAGGGGTGCTCATGGGTCCAGGGAGGGGGTGCTCATGGGCCCAGGGAGGGGGTGCTCATGGGCCCAGGGAGGGGGTGTTCATGGGCCCAGGGAGGGGGTGTTCATGGGCCCAGGGAGGGGTTGCTCACAGGCCCAGGGAGGGGTGCTCATGGGCTGGGAGAGGGCTATATAACACCTGGAACACAAGGACAAGGATCACAGATGCTGTGGCGCTGAGCATGGCATCAGCTATTTTTTCCAGTAGTGGTTGGTCCTTCGACAAACCGCTGGCTTCCTGTCCTTGTCGAGGTCACTAGTGTCAGTGGCTCTCAGGTAAACAAGTACCACCAAAACAGGAAGATGGGCTACGTATGTTTCATTAAACATGAGCATCACAACACAATAATGAAAACATACAATACTGTAAATGCTCAGAAACTCTAATTCCAACAACTTCCATCTTCAAGAAATCTTAATGAATTTGTGTTCGTCGTTTACAAGTAAAGAGCGGGAGTAAGCAGGCAAACCATGGCAATGCACAGCTAAATGTCAGGAGTAACTGGGTTATAGTACAAAAACATTGTGAATCTGTCCTTTTTGGACATTCCTACATTCTTGGTAAGACATTCGGCTAACTCAAATGTTCAGCAAACTCAAATGGGTGCGGACCCCATATGAATCATATTACCGTGTGTAGACTACTCTCTATCTTGAGAAATCAAAATCGAAGTAATAAACTGAGCTAATGGCCTCACAGAATGTCAATTATCACATTCAGCTGCTAATATTTATTCCCAAAATCTAATGACATAATGTATATTAATTTCACATTATACGGCTACATCAAAATCTTACCAGATATTTTAGCCAAAAATCCCCAGTTTGCTAACTGTAGGTAGTAACTAAGTGATTGTAACCTATCCACCGCTGCCCACTGGATGGGGGGCGGTGTGCAGGACAAACATATCAATTGTGACACTAGCTCTCCACATATGTCAGTTGCTTAATTTAGAAACTGTACTTGTGGTCGATCTCGAACCCATTTATGATGTGACGACTTATACTGAATTTTGTAACTAGCTCATCAAGATTGTAACTTGCTTAGCTAAATGAATTGTGGGGTTCAGTCCCTGAGCCCATTATGTGCCTCTGTAACCCTTTCCACTACAACCCACAAGATGGGTATGGGGTGCATAATAAATGAACTAAACTAACTAATCTTAGTGAACTTTATATGAATACAATATCTCTTAATCTATGCTGATTGCACTGGGATTAGTCTATAATCGCTTGGATATCCAATTTGCAAGTATGATAATAGTTATTAAATTCTAAAGCTTGTGCTTTGCCCTTGTCTTTAGTCAAGGTTTTGCAATAACTTTCACATGTACAGTATTTGTAATTAAAGTCCAAGCAAAGGACGCAGTGCTTCTACATGCTGAACTTATCTAGGTCACAACAATTCTACCCAATGTGGTCAACACCTATTATCAATACAATTTCTCAATACAGAGGTATATACATATACCTCACTATACAACACAGTACTGTACCACTAACTATACAGCTAGTGGTACTATCAAATATATACTGGCTATATATTTAATTGTACATAATTTACCTCTATCTGTACAACACACACACACATTATATATATATATATATATATATATATATATATATATATATATATATATATATATATATATATATATATATATATATATATATAACTGAGCAGCCCCTCCCTTGCATATTGTCCTGGGGACCATTCAGGCTTGTTCGCATATATATATATATATATATATATATATAATCATTTGCAAAGAACAACAAAGTATATATAATATAGTATATACTATATACAAAGTATATGTGCAAGATAAAGTATATATATATATATTATATACTATATATATATATATATGTATTGTATATACAGTACAGTATAGAACTATTTTACAACTACAGTACTGTACAACATTAAAGGGCAAATATTGGCAAATATTTCTGAAAATGACAAATGAAGTTTCCTTTTTGTCCCAATACGCAAAGATTGCCCTTCCCCAAGATGCAACCTGCAACAGTTTATTAATTGCCAAGTACCTATTACTGCTAGGTAACCAGAGGTATTAGATGTAAGGAAATATGCCTAAATATCACAACTTGCCCAGGAATCGAATCTTAGCCCCCATATAATTGTGAAGGGAAGGGAACTATCAGGAGAGAGTACACATATATATAGTCGTTATGAATATATAGCACTTGGAATGGATCAGGATAAGGATTTGGGATGGGACAGGGGTAAGGAATGGTGCCCAACTACTTGGATGGTTGGGGATTGAACGCCGACCTGCATGAAGTGAGACCGTCGCTCTACTGTCCTGCCCAAGTGGTTGGGCATATGAGCGGATTATGTTAATCAATGTGTTTGAGGACATAGTGATCTAATTTACTACTGTTTAATCTATAGCATAACAGTTCAGTACTGTAACTAAGAATGAGTTATAGATGATTAATGAGCATGACATTTCAAGGATGCAATCCAAGATATTTCATATACAAAAGATGCAGATGTCTTGTGCAAAAATGTATCTTTAATTTTGTTTTGAAATAAATCATGTTAAAGCTAGATGCAGATGTATGTATCTTGAGAAATTAAAAAAACAAAATTAGTTACTGAATACAGAGAAGGATTTTAACAATACAGCATATGAAATCAATTATATTCGTTGCTGCCCATTAATACTTTTTAGTTCAGAGACTGTACTGGAATTACTGTATCTACTCTAGATGTGCAGGTATAAATACTCTATACCGTACTGCACCTAGATCTTTTACATGTACACATTTGCAATTTCCAAAGATTGTGTTCTTCAGGGTAGATAGCAAGGTAGGCAACTCAAGAAGTTACTGTGCAATATTTGTTTGCTCAGTTTACTCACAAGCAAATTAGGAAAATCCACAAGACCAACCATCTTTGTAGTGTCTGACATTTGCCAATACTGTACACATTATTACAAAACACTGTACTCTAATAGTTTCATATTTTGGGATAGTTTTGTGTACTTTATCCACAATTTTTGCTTTATTTAGTTTTTTATTACCGTACTGTGTATTGCTCTCCATTTTGCACCTCTTTATGTTATGCATCTCTGACTGGACTGTCAGGTCAGAGGTAAGTCTCTCAAGGGCGATGACCTCCCCATCCCTCTTCTTCCCCCATCCTTTCCAAGACCTTTGGACAACAAAGCTAAAGACAATGACCCAATGCCACCATCAGGTAGCCATGTACAAAATTAAGAAGAGAATCCAAGATATAAGTTAAACTTGAAAACAAACTCTCTTTAGCAAGTTAGATTTAGGTCAACTTACTAGATTTGTATAAATTGTCGAGCTGTGTATGAAACACAGCTTTTGTGTGGCAACATTTGTGCATTCAGATGAGCATGTATACAAAACGACCAGCATTCTAAAAAAAAATCACTTTACTACAGAAGGCATTAAAAAAATTTAATGATAAAGGTATAGCCTAAACAAAATATTCTTCTCAAGGGAAAAGATAGAGAATAGGACCACACAAATCTACTTGACAATTATGCCCCAATTTACCAAGATCAAGAATTGAAACAATTCTTGAGTTAGACCATTTAAAATGGTCTAATCTGTATTAATTTACAGAATAACAAAAAAAAATTTAAACTAAACTTTGAAGGTTGCAGCAATTTTTAATGCCTCAAGGAAGTCTTGCAAATTAAAGTCATGCAAATTAAGGAGCAATTTTACAAAATAAAATTTTTTGGGAATGGGGGGGGGGGGGGGGATTAGCCTGTTTGAAGATGGGGAAAGGGTGCTGGCTTAATAAGAATTACAACTGTGGCACCTGAACAATGACTTTGAATGTGGTGATGCATGTAAACAATAATATACAATGAATATTTATTGAAACAAAGATAAAGTATATATTGTACTGTATGTTTATGGGAAGTATAAAAATACTTCAGCATCACCATTCACAGTGAATATTCAGTGTTACTGAACCCTCTATACAAATTTTAGAATTGTTGTATAATATATATATATATATATATATATATATATATATATATATATATATATATATATATATATATATATATAATGTATGTATGTATGTATGTTTATATATATATAAATAAAAATGGAAATGTTCGTTTGTTCAAAGTCGCTAATCTCCGAAAGTTCCTCACCGATTGCTTTGAAATTTTCACACAACGTTCCATTCGCATCCAGCCAGGTTTATATATACATACTATATAGATGTCATGCCTGTGACGGTAAAAAACATGCTTTTTCTGAAAAACTGTGTTTTTCACGTGAGGAAAATCTTCGAAACCTCTTTACCGATTGCTTTGAAATTTTGACAGAACGTTGCATTCAAATACACGATTTTTTATATATCTACTATATACATGCCTCACCTGTGACAGGAAAAAACATGCTTTTTTGAAAAACAGCGCCATCTGTTGGACGTAAGAGCAACACACGTTGTAATCTCCAAAAGTTCTTCACACATTGTTTTGAAATTTTGACAAAATGGTGCATTCGCATAGGCGCATGGTTTTATAGTCCTACTATATAGATGCCACCCCTGTGACAGGTAAAAACATGTGTTTTTGAAAAACAGTGCCATCTGTTGCACATAATATCAACATGCACGCTATACTAAATATGTCACAAATTCCATTTCAGTGTTTCCGATTGCACTGAATTTTTTTCATAGATTCCGATTTTATACATTGTTTATCGAATTATTTTGTGACATTGTTGTGTTGGAATTGAGCTGTGTTGTTTACCATACTGTTCATTTCGTAAGTATAAGTATAGATGCCACACCTGTGACAGGTAAAACTATGCTTTTCTTGAAAAACAGCGCCATCTGTTGCATGTGAGAGCAACACACATACTATGCTAAATATGTTACAATTCCATTTCAATGTTTCTGATTGCATTGATAAATTGAATTTTCATAGATTCCGATTGATTTTCATTTCGATTTATTTATTTTGTGTGAATTGCATTGGATTTGAGCTGTGTTGTTTACCTTACCGTTCATTTCACGAGTATAATTTATTTTTTTATTTTTTTTCATATTTTCATTTCAATTTTTAACTTTTTTTTCAGTGATGGGAACATCAGATCACTTGATGTTCCCAATTTTCTGATGGGAACATCAGACCATTTGGGAATGCATCGGACGAGGGAGTGGGGAATGGTGGGTATGATGAGGGGACGGAAGTGAGAGATGGTGGTGAGGACTAGGGGACAAGGGAGGGGGTAATGATGGGGAAGGACTAGGGGAGGGGGAAGTTTGGGATGGTGAGGACGAGATGATGGGGGAAAGGAGAATTGTGGGGAGGACAAATGGATAGGGGAGTGGGACATGGTGGGAAGGAAGAGGGGATGGAAGAGTGGGAAATGGTGGGGAGGCCACGGGGACGGTGGAGTGGGGAATGATTGGGAGGCCGAGGAGACGGGTGAGGGGTGAATGGTGGGGAGGACTAGGGGACAGGAAAGGTTACTGTGGTTCAGCAACACACATGCATTGCTGAGCCACAGCAACGCGTGGCCGAGTACTGCTAGTATGTATGTATGTATGTACTCACCTAGTTGTGTTGGCTGGGGTTGAGCTCTGGCTCTTTGGACCCACCTCTCAACCGTCAATCAACAGGTGTACAGATTCCTGAGCCTATTCGACTCTATCATATCTACACTTGAAACTGTGTATGGAGTCAGCCTCCACCACATCACTTCCTAATGCATTCCATTTGTCAACCACTCTGACACTAAATTATACAAAGTATATTTTATATCTATATACATAGTATGTAAAATATACATATGTATGTACATATATATATATTATATATATATATATAAACACAACAGGCACCAACGCCTGCAAGAGACTCGAACCCAGAAAGCATATATGCACACACACACACACACATATATATGAACATAACGTATCGGTTATGTACAGGTCCGCGAACACCTGTGCTCTCTGGGTTCAAGTCTCCTGCAGGCGTTGGTGCCCGTTGTGTTTATATGTACTGTATATACATGTTGTACCTAGCAGCCAGAAGGCAGTACTTTGCCTACTATGCAAGGCCCAATTTGCCTAATAAGCCAAGTTTTCCTGAATTTATATATCACCAACATGTGTGTGTGTGTGTGTCTCACACCACGCCACTAATGTAAATTTCTATGGTAAAAACCACCTAATCTAAACTTTTCAGTAGTTTGTGAATGAGTTTTGCTAGGTTAGATAAGGATAGGTTAGGCTATTAGGGTTATATTTTGCTATAACATGTAAACAATCATCTGATATACTGGTATGGTTTTGATGATTAACATTTATTTGTTAATTTAACAGAGGCAATTTTATTGTTATTCACACGCAGACTACTGGTGTAACCAATATTTATTTAATTGTCTTTTTACATGTGTTTACAGGTGTTTGGGCATTTGGAATAATATTTAACTAAGTACACAGAAATCACAATAGCATGATGCATCAAATTAACAATTTGATGCATTTGTGGATTTGTTCACTTAATTAAATAATTATACAGTACAGAAACAATTTGTGGATTTGTTCATTTAAGTAAATAATTACACAGTACTGTACAGAAAAAATGAATTTAGATGTAATTTAATTTAAAAATTCATTATACAACAATGAAAGAAACATTAACTAATGTCTCATTTAGATGTGTAGTAGAAACCCAAGTAAACATAACAACTGCACCCAGAGAACATTTAATACCAGAAGCATCCAAAACTTGGTACGTATTAAAAACTATGATAGTGTGAAATTCAACACTATCGGTATATAAACAAAATATACTGTTATTAGGTTGGGTTAGGATTGATTAGATTAGGTTAAGGAGTAACGATGATATAGCATGTTCAACCTTTTTTAAGGTCTTATTCTCAAATCCTCAATATTGATGGTAATCTATATTCTGAACTTTTTCACAATTGGAAGCATTCTCTTACTTATTTAATATTTTCAATTAATTTTTTCTTACTATTGCTTACATAAAGAATGTTTAAACAGACAATAGAGTACTGTATGTTTATTGTGAATATTACTGCCTCACTGATCTGATACCTGCTTGATGGGGTTCTGGGAGTTCTTCTCCTCCCCATGCTCGGCCCGAGACTAGGCTTGACTTGTGAGAGTTTGGTCCACCAGGCTGTTGCTTGGAGCGGCCGGCTTTAGCCAACTATTTTCTTTCCAGGGATATTCTTGCATGGGCCCTAAGCCTCTCGCTGACCCACTAAATGTTACTTGTTTCTTGTTTCTGTTTTACTTAGGAGTTTTGACTCTTATGTTCGCTTCAGTAAGATTATGCCCAATGTGTTTAATAACTACTACTGCTCTGTTGAATCTTAGTTGAAATCTAATTGGGTTTGTAACTCTGCACTGTGTTAGATAATGTTCCAGGAGTCTGTCAGGCATTTCTCCACAATGAGGAGCCAACTGATTGCTCATACCTGGAGAGGGTTCTGGGAGTTATTCTACTCCCCGAGCCCGGCCTGAGGCCAGGCTTGACTTGTGATAACTTGATCCAACAGGCTGTTTCTTGGAGCAGCCCGTAGACCCAGATATCCACCACAGTCTGCTTGGTCTGGCACATAATGCCAATACATTTTTTAATATAGCATTCATTATCATCCACTTCACATTTGGCTACTTGGCACAGCCCAAAGTAATTTTGTACAACTATCATGCCAACTTTTACATTGTGAATTGAACTGGCTTTGACCCCCCCACCTTTCAATTTATTCAAATGTTCCCAACTCATACACTAAAGCTACTACATTTGTCCCAGTATCTTGTATGTCATAGCCATATCTCATTCGTTCATTCTTCCTGGCACCATTTGTATTTATAATTCTTTTAATTAAGCTTAGTAAGTAGCTGAAATTAATGCTAATGTACACTTCTGACAATGCTTGGTAAGATGTCCTCTCCCAGGTCTCTCCTCCTTGCTGAGGCATCTCAGTCTGGGAGCGAATGAATTAATGAATGGAGTGAACAAAAGAGTAAAGTGAACTACGTGGAGTGAGACGAGTGATAGGATTACAGACACGAGTTAACTGAGCGAGTTTGTAAGGTGTAAATACTGTAACTAACTGTAAGAGAAGCGAGTATAATGAATATGGGTTGAACAAGTGAATGAGTCATGTGAGTGATGTGGATGAATAGTGAATGAAGATAATATGAGTGAAGTGAATGTCTGAGTGGAGTAACAAAACTAATAAGTATGGGGGAGTAAATGATACGAATGGGTATGGAGTGAGTGAAATCAATGTCAGTCGAGTGAGTGAAGTTAATGTTAGTAGAGATAGTGACTGGAGTTGAGTGAATGTGCAAGTGGAATGAATAAAGTTAATTTTCGCGTAGATTAAAAAAAAAAAAAAGAGATGTTTGTGTGTCGGGGTAAATGCAAGTAGAATAGGTGATAGTATATTAGGAGTGAGCGAGAGTGAGAGCGAGTACGAGTGAGCAAGCCTCTCTCTCTCTCTCCTCTCATCTCGGGTGTAAACATCACCGCCCACTTACCACTAACGTCGCCCCTCCCTCCATAAAACTACACCCCCTGGCGTGTGGCGAAGCCCGAGGGGCCTGACGGGGCGACGCCGACGGAGGAGACAGGAGACAGTGCCCCTCCTACCCCGAGAGAACATTTTTACGGGATACACCTGTCGCTGGGTCCCTTACCTCTGTCCGGCGGCGGGAAGGAGTTCAGCTGTTCCTCATCGCGAGACACTTGCGTAATAATCGATGAGGCATCCATTGAATCATTTGCTTAAGATTAACGGGATGAGTAGAGTTCCGAGTTCATCGAAAATATTTAAATTTGTGTAGAACTGAGTACCACCCCACCAAAACCAAAATGGCAGCTCAACTTGTGAGTCGCACGTTCCAGCAATACGCTCCGCCGACGATATTGTAAACAAAACGCATAATTTAATTCCAGGGCATCCATATACTCTGGATTCATAATGATACCAAACAAATATTTTTCCTATGAAATATAAAATCACTAGCGCTAGTGAAACAACCCATTTAGAAGAGAAACAAAATTTGTTGCCATAATTTTAAGAGACTGTTGGCATTCGCGAAGAGACTTCCAACATTCCCGTTTTCTATGATTTCAAGGACAAGATTGTGTTACCAGGAAGGACTACCAACCTTCGTAACCAGACACCACTTATACTCCCGCCTCCGCCCAAATAACCACTCAAAAATCATTCATCATTAATGTATTCAACATAATTAAATAGTATTTAAACAATTTTGTACTCTAATCATATTCACATGTGGAGAAAAAACCGGGGATTTTTAAGCTATGATGATGGCTGTTATGGTAACTCTACCGGCTATATATTGCGAGAAATCGTATTATCAGAGTAAATAAGATTAGTTTAAAACTAAACCAGAGGTGATAATTTGATACACCATATGACTAGAATTGGCTACAACATAGGCGAGTAGCACACTGATAGTTCATATTAGGTTATATTTCAGTTACATTATATCAAATATTTACTACATAAAATATATGATTTCACTGTAATTATAATCTTTAAAAACACTCAATTAACCTCATTCAATAACGACACGAAACGAAAGTTTAATTTTATGAAGAGGATTGTAGGCGGGTAAGCAGCCTAGCCGTAAGTTTATATCTCCTCCCACTGTAACGGAACTTCTCAACATGCCCTGAATTACCCGACTTTACCTGAAAGCTACTATCGCTCTAGTGGCCTCGATGAGGACAGGAAGCCGGCGGCTTGTGGAAGCTCCCCCACTTTTCCTGGTGATATTGTCGAACTGGATTTTTAAATTCAGCAGCGTTTTGGGAAGGTACGGCTTCGGCGGGTAGGCTGTTCCATTGGTTTATAACTGGGTGAAAAAGCATCTGTTTTCAGTCCTACATTGTGGCTTGTTGAGCTTGAATCCGATACTCCTTGTTTGTGTTACATCTGAACTTTTGAAGAGGTAATCTGGATCAATAGTCGTCAAGTTGTTAAATATTTTAACGCTTAATGAGATCAGCGCTGCCAGACCTAACAGCACGTCGCATTCTGACGTTTACTCTAACTTTAGCCAAAAACTATCGCACTAAATGATGGTAACGGCTCGCGAAATTTACATACTGTACCGTTTTCTGTTCGTTGGTCCTCTGGCAGGTTAGGGTAAGGTAATCTAGAACGACAGTTTCTTGACGTTGGTGACGCCCGCAAGAACAGGCTGGGCCCTCAACCATTCCTGGTATGAGAGTCATCTTAGTTCTAGAATGATTTTTGTTGCCCGGTGTGGAATTACAAGAATTTATATGTTCTTCCTTTGTATTGAATTTTGTAACTAGCTCATCGAGATTGTAACTTGCTTAGCTAAATGAATTGTGGGGTTCAGTCCCTGAGCCCATTATGTGCCTCTGTAACCCTTTCCACTACCGCCCACAAGATGGGTATGGGGTGCATAATAAATGAACTAAACTAAACTAAAACTTCCTTTGTTGGGAAACCGTTATACTGTAGCTAGCATTTCCTCTTTGGTTCAGCAGATAAATAACTAACTAAAGCAGCGCGCTGAATGGTTCTGTACAGCGGGACTGTCCTCTCAATGTTTCACGGGGCGTATAGAGGGCTGGCTCTATATGCCCAGTCTACCAGCTCTGTTGCCTTATAATTTAACTATTCGGATGTGCAAATTTGTTATCGAATCTGGCTTTAAAGTTGTGGATGGAGGCGGCTTCCACCGCTTCCTTCAGTGCACTCGGGTTGTTGACCACCCGTACAGGCCACAAGTATTTCTTTACATTTCTTCCACTCATTTGCGTTTTCAGTTTCTACTTATTTTCTCTCATCCTCCTTTCTCTCACTTTAAAGAATAAATTAAAATTCCTTAAGGATTCCTTAAATTCGTTAAACTTACACCTTAATTCCCTTAAGTATCTTGTATGTTGCAAACATGTCCGTTCTGTATCTTCTCCACTCCAGAGTTGTAAGGTCCAGTTCCCTTAAATTATCTCTACAGCTTAGCCCTCTTAGCTCCGGCACTAATCTTGTCGCAAGCTTATGTAGAATTTAAATTTTGATTTTATGCTTCACAAGGTCTGGATTCCGGGCCGGTGCTGCATATTCTGATATTTATCTAACAAAGGTTGTGTAGGTTGCCTTGAAAGAAACCTGGATTTGGTTTCTAAACGATGTTCTAATGTTTACCAGCGTCCCATATGCTGCAGGGACAGGATAACAGCAGTTATCCTGTTTATGTGTGCCTCTGGAGATAGTGTTGTGATTATATCTACTCCCATATGTTATTATCACTCCATCCTCATCATCTTACACTTGTTGGGATTGAATTCTAAAAACCATTTACTTGCCCACTCCTGAAGTTTGTCAAGTTCATCTTGTGACCTTTCGCACTCTTCAGGGTTTACATTCCTCTTTTGTACAGTCTGCAAAAATTGTAATATAAACTCCCTTGATTAGTTCAGTCACATAATTTAGGAACAGTAGGGGTCCCAGGACCGACCCTTGGGGAACCCTACTTGTTACCGTCCTCCAACTAGAAGTCTCATCTCTGACAATAACTCTGTTCTCTGTACTTCAGGTAGTCCCTTTCCCGGTTCAGTATCTTCCCAGTAATCTCTGTTTGCTTCTCCCTCTCGTACACCAGCCTTTCATGAAGGCTGGTGTATCAAATGTTTGTTGACAGTCTAGGAAAATAGAGTTTACCAAGCTTTCTTTTTCCTGTCTTATTTTAATAACCCTGTCATAGAGCTTTATCAAGTTTGTCAGACACGACTTTTCGCTTCTAAAGCCATGCTGCCTATTTGTTATAAAGTCTTGTTGGGATCGAACTGTTGACAACCCAACACATTTAATTCAGGTTTATTCTGAATGTTTATCCTAATGCTTCGTTGTACTACAACGGGGTACATGAATCTGAACAGGTGTCAGCCTCAGCCGGACCTGTTGTCAGGTGCGACACCCTTTGTGCTGAGGTCTGACAAAGGACAAGAAAATAAGATGGTATAAAACTTCATCATGGATATATTGTGATATATCTCTATAATCACCTTATATACAATATTTTACATGTATATATATATATATATATATATATATATATATATATATATATATATATATATATATATATATATATATATATATATATATGTGTGTGTGTGCATTGTACACAAGTACAGTTAAATATATATATATAGAGAGAATGATACTACGACCATGCTACGGTCGTCTCTGGTCCGATTGATCTTCCCACTTATAAATCATCTACTTTCCTGCAATTTGTACCGCTATCAGGAAAATCAGCGCGTTACCTCCACGCCGACCTCTAAATCTCAAAGCTGTTATCTTCCATAACTTTCAAGAACGTCGACCATGCCTCGAGGTCCTCTTCCTTCGTGAGGGTGGAGCACACTAACAGTTGGGTCCGTTGGTCACACATCCAAACGCGACGACAGCCTGTTGACTCAATGGAGGGGAGTAGATGTCTGTTTCTCCACATGCTCCGGCCAGCACACGTTACCTCGCCCGGTGGTTCTGATTGGCTAACAGAAATTCCCGCCACCGGACGAGCCATACCGTGCTGACCGTTAACGACCTCCATGGTTGTTAACCTCGTTCTTCCTGTAATAATGAACGTATGACTTAAATAATCGTGCCTTTATGCGATGAAATAACACGGTACGATATATCGTAACACTCTACCTTCAAATTTTCAGTTACTCTCAATTTGATTACTTTTTCCATCACTTTACATAGAATACTTGTCAGTGACACTGGTCAGTAATTTAGTGTTCTCTGTCTGTCCCCTATTTTTGAATACTGGGACTACGTTGGCCTTTTTCAAAAATTCTAGAATGTTTCCAGTCTCAAGTGTTTTACTGAAAACTTTAGTTTAGTGGGCGACAAAGCGCCTCCACAGTGACTACTGTATCATCCAGTGTTGCCTCTGGACGCTCTCAGCTCTGGTCTCCCCGTTGGTTGTTTTCTCAAGACTTCCTGAAATATTTGGTTGACCTCTTCACACATCTCCTTGTTGTGTTCCGTGAGAATTCCACCTTGTCCCTGCAGCCTGATCACATGGGCTCCTATGGCTGTTTTCCTTTCTTATATGACTAGAGAGCAGCTTTGGGTGGCCCTCAGCTGTCTCAGCAATGGCGTTGTCAAACTGCCGTTCAGCTTCCCAACTGACTCTAGCGTATTAGTTTGTAGCGCTCTTTAGTCCCACTCTATTGTCCTCCGTTCCTAGTTCTCCATACTTTTTCCGTTTTCTGGTTTGCATTTTCTTTTGCCTCCTGTTCTCTGTGCTTCCCTGCACTGAATATTAAATCAGGGCGTTTATTAAGCTTTCCTCATGCACCTCCCGCTTGAGTAGGACGAACAGCTCCATTGCATCTGGACAGTTCTGAGAGCAATTCTAACATCTCATATGTGGGTTTCCCTTCCACTGTTCTCTCCCATTGGACTTTCCTCGTATAGTCTAATAAACTTTATTATGTTTTCGAGAATATGTGTTGTAACTATGTGGACCCTCGGACATATATTGACAATTATATAATATAGTTACCGCACTTTGTTTAATCTGGAAAAACTACTAAAAACCAAACCTAAATATTCTTAGGCCTAGTACAACATATATGTACTATATTCGGCCTTAGTGTGTATTAGGCCTAAGATGGTTAGGTTGGGGTTTATTAGCAACATAAATACAAAACCTTTTCATGTTTGTCCAACTTCAATAGTACCAAATTCAATAAAGTAGCCGTCACAACTGCAAGAAAAATGACAGGTTGGATAACAAGAACTTTTCACACTAGAGATGCTATACCGATGATGATACTTTTCAAAACGCTTGTGCTCTCTAGAGTGGAGTACTGCTGCACAATGACAGCCCCTTTCAAAGCTGGAGAAATTGCTGACCTGGAGAGCGTGCAGAGATCCTTTACAGCTAGAATTCACTCAGTAAAACACCTAAACTATTGGGACCGACTAAAGAGCTTAAATCTGTATTCTCTTGAGCGCAGGCGGGAGAGATACATAATAATTTACACGTGGAAAATATTAGAGGGGCTGGTCCCAAACCTGCACACAGAAATAACATCACATGAGACCAGAAGACATGGCAGGATGTGCAGAATACCCCCGTTGAAAAGCAGAGGTGCAACTGGTACTCTGAGAGAGAACTCTATCAACATCAGAGGCCCGAGACTGTTCAACACGCTTCCACTACACATAAGGGGCATAACTGGCCGACCCCTCACAGTGTTCAAGAGAGAACTATCAACATCAGAGGCCCGAGACTGTTCAACACGCTTCCACTACACATAAGGGGCATAACTGGCCGACCCCCTCACAGTGTTCAAGAGAGAACTATCAACATCAGAGGCCCGAGACTGTTCAACACGCTTCCACTACACATAAGGGGCATAACTGGCCGACCCCTCACAGTGTTCAAGAGAGAACTATCAACATCAGAGGCCCGAGACTGTTCAACACGCTTCCACTACACATAAGGGACATAACTGGCCGACCCCTCACAGTGTTCAAGAGAGAACTGGATAAACACCTACAAAATATATTATAGTTTGCCAATAACTTCGTTTTCTGTGAAATCCTCCTTCAATGAAAGAAAATTGTCAGATTTAACCGGCACTTTACTAATAATAATTAAATAGATCCTTAACATAATCACATGCCTAGCGAGCACAATATGCAAAAATGGCGTAGGTTTAACGTCGATTCAATGTTGATTCGGCATTGCCCTTGAATATTGTGCCCATTGGGATGGTCTTTTGCTGTTATTTTTCTGTACGTGCCTAAACCTTTTTCTCGTTTTTGCTGCTATATCATTCTTAGTCAGTGTTTGTTCATGCCCTTCTTGATTTTGCCTTCTGCTTCTCTGCACTGCCTGGTGAACTAAGGAATCCTTTTCTCAGTCATTTTCTACCCAAGTGGGATGAACTCTTACAACATTAGTACCTTTCTGAATACAAATTCGTACATGCCCGTGTCACTTCTTGGGTGGCTTAATCTTTAAATAAACAACAACAAACAAATAACATTTTATTTAGGAAAGGAACATACATAGATTCAGAGTTACAAACATACTGTTGGATATATAGAGCTAGTACATACAATACCTAAAGCCACTAACACGCATAGCGTTTTGGGCAAATCATTACTTTATCAAACATTAATTGGCTACAAATTTCATCATCTCATTTGGTGTGTACTCTTGTGTGTATTCTCAGCGGGACTTCCTGCAGGTCAGCTCTTGCCCTCCTCTAATTTCTCTCTCTCTATATATATTATCAAGTGTTTTTGAATGCATCATTTGGTCTGGCCTTCTTCCTCTGATACCTCCTCGGCTCACAACTGAGGGACCTGGGATCAATCCCGGGAACGACAGAAACATTTGGGCACTTTTTCCATTTAACTGATTCCTATGTTCACCTAGCAGTAAAATAGGTACCTGGGAGTTAGGCAATGGTTGTGGGTTGCGTCCTAGGAACGTCAGTAGTTGGCATTAATAAGTCTACAAATACAAGTGTGAATTTTTACTTCATCCTGGCTGCAGCTGCATGCAACATCACCATTTTGCAATGTCAGATGGCTTCCTCAATGCACGCTCGCACTTAGCAAGACATGAGCAAGGCATTCAAGATCAAGATCAGGATGCATGATATTGAGCAGAGGGAGGGGGGGGGGGTACATGTGGGGAATTCCCAACTGTGCTTTTTACTTAATCACGTTGGTCATGGGAGGTCTTCAGTGCTAAGGACGCACTGTGAAGGTCTTAGTAGCAGCAGCATTAGAACATATCTCATGCTGAGGGCTCCTCATTTCCACAAGGCACCGCTAACCTATCACTGCCTGTCACAAATGGGACCTAATGTAAATTCCTTGTGGATACTCAGTAATGACATACAGTCACACAACACAGCTGACTGTCAACAACACATGCACATAACTAACTGTGTGGTGTATTTAATCGTACATATTCGCTCTTGTGGTCGAATGTCGTGATACCATGAAGGTAATCACTCGCTCACTGTCAAGTCCTCCTACTGAACCATCACCTGGTGCAGCTGATCAATGAGGTGAGTAATAATAGTACAACAGAGTAGACCTGCACGTACAATATTGTCCGGCCTTAAGCCTTCACACACCCTCACACAGCTATGTAAATCTGAATGGCTGATCTTGATGCATCTGTCTCGAAGGTAAAGTAATGTGGTCTAGCTGTTGGCCTCTTAGCAATTCACGCACACGGATTCTCTTATGGCATCTAGGCTGGGGAAGGCATGAACGACGTGAACTCGCATACCATCCAAGCTTCCAGCATTTGTCTCTGGTTTCTGACCAATCACAGAAATGCTGTTACAATGGCTTCGGTATGTTAACCTTCTCATAGATCTCCAAGAGGTCACATGGGTAGATGAAATCATCGCTGGATGTTGACTTAACTCTGGAATGATTTTTGTTGCCCGGTGTTGCACTTTCTCCAGAGCAGCTATGTCCCTCTGAAAATGAGGTCTCCATGCTTGGATACAGTAATTCAAATGGGGCGCACACCAGAGATTTATACAATTGAATCACTACCTTCTTTTCCTGTAAGTGTACGCTTGATTATTCCAAGGGTTTGGTTAACTTCTTTGACTGCTGCTCCCATAGGTTGTGCAACTTTCATTGAGTGGTTGATTTTCACTCCAAGGGCCTTTTCTTCATCAATCTGCTGTAATGTAATGTTAATTTGGTAGTTGTGATGTGGGTTGTTATGCCCCACATGCAAGGTCTTGCATGTGGGGCATAATATAATATCCACCTTTGTCGATATTAAAAAGCATCTGCCAGTCTTCTGACCATTTGCGGAGTTCATGTATATATATTTGCAAGGCTTTAATATTATAATTTCCCACTTTATCATAAATCTTTGTGTCATCTACAAATTTGATAATGTAGTTTGCAATATTCTCATCTATGTCATTGATGTATATGACAAACAGGGTTCGACCCAAAATAGACCCCTTTGGTACCCCACTTAGCATATTTTTCCGGTGTAAGAAATACCTTAAATACTGGAGAAGTATTTCTCTAGTACACATACATAAGTACACACACTATACACTAAATACATTGCACATGTATGTGGGTACAAGCTGCATTCTACATGAGTAGCCTGTATGCACATATATATACAATATTTTGCATGAGCAACCCATACATACAAATACAATGCATTCTACACAAACAACCAATACATGCACACACTGTACGTAATGGGAGTTACATAAAGCTGTATTCCTTTATTATTGGGAAATAAAATAAAAAAATTACTGGAATGACATTTTAATTGTAAAATTAAATATAAACAATATTCCTTTTTAATCAGTATAGATATTCCAGGCATATTTTACTCATAAATAGCATGATTTATGAACTCTCAGCTAGTAAACACATTCTTGAATAATGTTAATTCAATTTTAGTGGGCAAAATGTGTTCAAGTAATGAAGAATCAAAGTCGAATCAACATCGTTTGCCCAACATATGTCCACTTGGACATAGAATCAACCCAACACTGGGACATTGAATCAATGTTGATTCTATGTTACATCAACACTGTATGTCCCTATATCCGCGTGGGTAAACTAAACAATTAAGTCAATTGATAATAAAATATTTAATTTTAAAGCTGAAGTGAGAGCCAGTTGCCAAGGCAATATGGTACCTAGATTTTAATTATGAATTATCAATTCCTTAAGGGAATATACCTGAACTCTGAATGAGCCATAAATATACTTTACGAGTATATTTGAATATACTTTATATATTTTGAATATGAGTCCTAAATAACTTGTAATGGATTAGAAATACAGTACTGTTTTTGTAGTCGACAGCCTGGTAATTATCATTACAATATAAAGACAACTAAGTGGATACAACATCGATGAAGTTATCTTATGAATTTAATACTGCATATTCTAGATTTTAAATGATTATCAAAATTTATAAACCATCAAATTATAAAAGTATACATGACAATCATGGCTTTTGGCGAATACAATCCACCCTTCAAAAATTATATCACCTATATCAACTGAGTGTGGCTGTAATGTATAAACTCTTGAACCAAACAGGTCCATGTTTTATACTATGGTACACTAAATAGCATAACAGAAAATGCAGCAATTTAACCTAACATCTCCTAGGCAAAATAAGCAACTCTAGGCCTAATATATGCAGCCTAATTTAGTTCGTATTTAGTAATGGCCTAATTGAGTATATATGTGTATACTAGTCCTAGAAAATATAAGTTTTGGTTGCTGCGTTTCTCAGGTCATCTACAAAATCAATACTGAGGTACAAAACAGACTTTTTGGGTAAAAGAATCCACAGCTTGTACCTTCCATGCCGTCACTCTTCGTACTACCACTAAGTGAAGATTGCTCATCCAAATCAGAGGGAAGTTCTTCTCAACTGATACCATGATAACTTCTGATAATAAAACTGATAACTTCTCAACCATCAAAGCTTTGGTTACCTGAATAATCATCAATTTGTGGAGAATTGAAAAGAAATTCCACAGAAAATAAAAAATTACTGTTGAGCATTAATCAAAATCTACATTAATTAGTTGGGGTGTGGTTCTTGTGAATCAAAACAAGGTGGCTAAGAAATTGTTTAACCTGGCACATCTTGCTTTTGCAACACTGTGCATATTAGTAGCCTTAACTCCTACACTACTCTAAGTGCCATATGTGATTTTTCCCCCATCTAATTTCTTAATTATTTTTAGTCATACACACCTCAATGTAAGACTTAAATAGCTGTACCAATTAGGAGTTAACAGAATGTACCTAAATTTATCAATTTTAATTAAGCTCTAGGTACTGTATCCACTTCAATAATTGAATTGAATTTTACATACTCTCCAAACTTACAAAAAACATATGTATCGTCATCATAAATCTACTGTATTAATATACTACTTCTAAACTGCTTGCCAAAGAAGCTGACTTGGTTACTTTTTCATTATATTACACTATTATAGTAATTTATCAATTGACTAAATTCCCAAATTACCCTAGTCCATCACACCCTGGCTGAGCCTATGTTGCCCAAGGCCATGGCAACATATAAGCTTGTGTTGTCCAAGGCCATGGCAACATTTAAGCTTGTGTTGTCCAAGGCCATGGCAACATATAAGCTTGTGTTGTCCAAGGCCATGGCAACATTTAAGCTTGTGTTGTCCAAGGCCATGGCAACATATAAGCTTGTGTTGCCCAAGGCCATGGCAACATATAAGCTTGTGTTGTCCTAGACCATGGCAACATATAAGCTTGTGTTGTCCAAGGCCATGGCAACATTTAAGCTTGTGTTGTCCAAGGCCATGGCAACATTTAAGCTTGTGTTGTCCAAGACCATGGCAACATATAAGCTTGTGTTGCCCAAGGCCATGGCAACATATAAGCTTGTGTTGTCCAAGACCATGACAACATATAAGCTTGTGTTGCCCAAGGCCATGGCAACATATAAGCTTGTGTTGCCCAAGGCCATGGCAACATATAAGCTTGTGTTGTCCAAGGCCATGGCAACATATAAGCTTGTGTTGCCCAAGGCCATGGCAACATATAAGCTTGTGTTGCCCAAGACCATGGCAACATATAAGCTTGTGTTGTCCAAGGCCATGGCAACATATAAGCTTGTGTTGCCCAAGGCCATGGCAACATATAAGCTTGTGTTGTCCAAGACCATGGCAACATATAAGCTTGTGTTGTCCAAGACCATGGCAACATATAAGCTTGTGTTGTCCAAGGCCATGGCAACATATAAGCTTGTGTTGCCCAAGGCCATGGCAACATATAAGCTTGTGTTGCCCAAGGCCATGGCAACATTTAAGCTTGTGTTGTCCAAGGCCATGGCAACATATAAGCTTGTGTTGCCCAAGGCCATGGCAACATATAAGCTTGTGTTGCCCAAGACCATGGCAACATATAAGCTTGTGTTGTCCAAGACCATGGCAACATATAAGCTTGTGTTGTCCAAGGCCATGGCAACATATAAGCTTGTGTTGCCCAAGGCCATGGCAACATATAAGCTTGTGTTGCCCAAGGCCATGGCAACATTTAAGCTTGTGTTGTCCAAGGCCATGGCAACATATAAGCTTGTGTTGCCCAAGGCCATGGCAACATATAAGCTTGTGTTGTCCAAGACCATGGCAACATATAAGCTTGTGTTGTCCAAGACCATGGCAACATATAAGCTTGTGTTGTCCAAGGCCATGGCAACATATAAGCTTGTGTTGCCCAAGGCCATGGCAACATTTAAGCTTGTGTTGTCCAAGGCCATGGCAACATATAAGCTTGTGTTGCCCAAGGCCATGGCAACATATAAGCTTGTGTTGTCCAAGGCCATGGCAACATTTAAGCTTGTGTTGTCCAAGGCCATGGCAACATATAAGCTTGTGTTGCCCAAGGCCATGGCAACATATAAGCTTGTGTTGTCCAAGACCATGGCAACATATAAGCTTGTGTTGTCCTAGACCATGGCAACATTTAAGCTTGTGTTGTCCTAGACCATGGCAACATATAAGCTTGTGTTGCCCAAGGCCATGGCAACATATAAGCTTGTGTTGCCCAAGGCCATGGCAACATTTAAGCTTGTGTTGTCCAAGGCCATGGCAACATATAAGCTTGTGTTGCCCAAGGCCATGGCAACATTTAAGCTTGTGTTGTCCAAGGCCATGGCAACATATAAGCTTGTGTTGTCCTAGACCATGGCAACATATAAGCTTGTGTTGTCCTAGACCATGGCAACATATAAGCTTGTGTTGTCCAAGGCCATGGCAACATTTAAGCTTGTGTTGCCCAAGGCCATGGCAACATATAAGCTTCGAGACCTTCCATGGTAGACCTCAGAACACTATTGACAAATGTGCAGAAAACGCTTCGAGAGGTTTAGTGTACAGTAATACAAATAATTGATATAACTTTATTTTCTCTATATAGTACAGAAAAAGGACAATTCTTCAACAGTTTTGGAAATACAGTATTGTATATTTTAATTATCATCATTGTATTTAAAAGACATAAATATGATGATATAGGGGGTAATTACTTGATACAGAGTACGTATATATAATGAAGCCACTACAGTAGTACACACAGCGTTTGGGCATTAAATTAAATGTAGGGCAGATGGAAGTCAGACAAAAAGATGCCAATAAGAAATGTGGAGTTAATCCAACACTTAACAACACATAGAGTAAACAAATAGTCATGATCATGTTTGCATCCAGACTACTACTGTCCAGACTACTACTACTACTACACAGGCTACTACCTCTAACTGCAGTTAATTTGTCATATTGTGTGTTTTTTATCTACACATAAAGACTACATTGTTAGTAATTTGCATATCACTTTGATTTTAAAGGGTTTACCATTCAGATGTTTATCACTGGTACATACTGATGCTGTAGTGTGCTGTAGTGTGTCATACTGAGGTCAGTCACACTGATGAAGGAGACCCTGGTAAGCTTGCTGGGGGTCCTACTAGTGCACGCTCTCCATTAACTGTCTTGCTTCTGTCAGTTCTGACAGAGGAAACAAAAATTAAGCCTTGAAGCCAATGTCGTATATACAATTTATGCAATCACACCAACATATTATATTCCCCATTCTGCTCTTCTCACACAATACTGTACTACAAACTATTTTAACTTACGGAATCTGTGCATCGGGTTCAATCACAGCAAACGACCACAAACTCATCATCACCCAGCAAAAATCAGCCATCAGAACTTTAACAAATTCTATTTTCAGGCAATACACAGCCCCCCTCTGTTTAAATCTCATCCTGTAATTACACTTAGGTGATTACACTTAGCTAATTACATACACTAGGAATCGACTTGAGAATGGTCCAGGACGGACTGAAACGCCGTCGTCCCTTCATTTTCTAGTGTGCGGATTGGTCAACAATCAATACACTAGGAAAGATAAGAAACTTACACAATTGCAATGTCCTCCAAGATGACCTGGACAAAATAAGTGTATGGAGCAACACCTGACATGAAATTTCAATGATAATAAATGTTGTATTATGGAATATGGAAGAGGAGGAACAAGGCCACACACAACTTACAAATTACGTGGAAAGGCTTTAACAGCTTAGAAAGACCTAGTGGTGGTGCTGGGGAGCAAACTGTCACCGGAGGACCACAAAGAACATTATGTGTGGTGGCTATGTTGCACCTTCCAACTGACAGCTGAGGATTCGACCCCTGCATGTAGGCCCCCTGCCGAGCACACCCACATGTGGGGCCCCCTGCCGAGCACACCCAGATGTGGGGCCCCTGCCGAGCACACCCACATGTGGGGCCCCCTGCCGAGCACACCCAGATGTGGGGCCCCTGCCGAGCACACCCACATGTGGGGCCCCCTGCCGAGCACACCCAGATGTGGGGCCCCTGCCGAGCACACCCACATGTGGGGCCCCCTGCCGAGCACACCCAGATGTGGGGCCCCTGCCGAGCACACCCACATGTGGGGCCTCTGCCGAGCACACCCAGATGTGGGGCCCCTGCCGAGCACACCCACATGTGGGGCCCCCCTGCCGAGCACACCAACATCCTCCACGAGACAATTAGTATGCAGCTCATGGAGACTCGGGAAAAGCACGACGGAACCCACACACAGACAGCGAAGATCATTCACCAATAGTGCGGCCGACAACAGAGGAACTTGGGCACGGAGCCGCACAAGACTATCATCAGGAGCAAGAGAGGGAGCAAACAGGCAGAAATTGAGAGGCGCCAAAGAAAGATCTTTAGAAACACCTGCAACACAGCCACCTCACACCACCTCAGTGTGCGGATATGACGAGTTGCACCAAGCGAGAACACAGGATTATCTGCCACCCAGGAAGATTATAACCTCATAATGCATTCAATAAAGAGAAGACGCAAATTCAAAAGATGAAAGGTCCATCATAAAGGCGAAATCCGAGTCTCGCAGGAGGTAAAAAAGAAAAAAAAGGTCCTGAGCCGCCACAGGGGGGGACCCAAGAGGAAAAAAACCTCTGGAAGAATGATCCTGATAGGCCTAAAGGCACACGGAACCGAATCCTGGGGAAGCCGCATCCAAATCATACTCGTGCAAGGAGGGAGGATATGAACCCTTTCCCTAGCAAAGGGAGACTCTCATCGGTGGTAACCAGGAAACATGCACAGTCAAAGGGACACAAAGGCCCATATCTTACTCCTCACAAACCCTGGAAGCTGAAGTCACGGTCCCCAGGGTCGAGCCAGTATCCTCGCCCACCGTCCGGGATAGAAAAGCAGAGTCCAAGAGAGAGGCATCAAATGAGGAAGAGGCTGGCTGAAAGGAAAACCCAGAAGTGGTTTGGTGGGATCAGCCGGCTCAATTGACTGTGCCCGGTTCGAAAAGGGCACCCCCCCCCTCCTCCGGAGCTGGCCGAGCTACATCTTGAGCTAAACCCTGTCCTGACCCGGAAACCTTCAGATGATTTGGGTACAAAAGCCCCAAATCAGGCTTCAGAGCAGGGCGAGGAAATGATCAGAGAAAGGGCGAACCATGCTCTGAAGGTGAAGGAAAAGTAGCCATGTTGGAGTTCACCAACACCTCTAATTCCAGGTCCCTAAACACCAGGGCAGCTCCAGGGCATTTAACCTGCCACACAACAGACAGCTGCAACCTAGCAAAACAAATATTCAAAACAAATATGCACTGCCTGGTAAGCCCAAACCTCATGAGGAGGGTCTGAAAGAAAAATACCATGGGGGAGCGCAAACCCCACTGGAATCAGAGTCGAAGTGTCACTGACCCAACATGTAGCATGGCAGACAAAAGGAATGATCGTCGCTGCATGGCGTGGATGATGAACAACCCTAAAACTCGCACGAAGTGAGAGCAGGCTCGGGGGAATATCCATGTAGGACCACCAAACCAGCTGCCGATGTCCAGATGCCCTGAAGTGTGAACCAAGCAGCGCACCGAGGCACTGGGATTGTTCTGCCGGTCTTAAAAGTAAGCCAACAGCCTGGTTCACGCGGCCGTGTTGGTCGACCTCAGCATGCTGAGAGAAGCACGCTACCCACCAGTGCGCCCCGACAGCCATTTTTTGTTATTAACACATTTAGGTACATGTGCATTTGAGCAGCTACCCTAGACTATATGAAGGGGAGTACAGTGTGTCAAAAAGCTAGCTACATGGTGCTAAAAATCCCCATCACACAGGATGGTTAGTCATAGAGAGGCACGTGATCAATAGTCTGCACTGGCAAACACTGGGTGCATTATGAGGATATCATCATGAACACTAGAGTGAGTAAGGCAGCAGTGATACTAAAAGTCCTCATCTCGCAGGATGGTTAGTCATACAGGCCATATGTTCAGTAGCTTGCACTGGCAAATTTTGGGTGCACTATGAGTATAGTGCGCGAATTCGATCATTTGTTTACATAGCTGAGGGAAGTTCTTTAGGCGGGTTTGGAGGCTTTGTTCTCTTTGGACTCCAGTTTTGAATCCAGGGAGTTTTGACTCGCTGACTTTCTGACTGCCTTCCGTGGCGAGGTGGCAGGAGAATAAAATGTCACAGCTCCCTGTGTCTCTGAAGGGGGGGGGGATGGGGGTGTCAGGTTGTGCCACTGGTAGGCCTATAGAGCTCTATGACTGATGCGACCTAGCAGATGGGACTCCCTCAGTAGCTCCAGGGAGCCACAAGGAGGCTTCTCCCCCCCCAGAAATTTCATTATTTATAATTAACAATAAAGTGCAAGGTAAACAAATGAAACCAACCATGGATGAGGGCGTGTAGCTGGGCGGGAGTGAGGGTGAGAGTGGTGGGCGGGCCGGTGGGCGGCTGGCCACCCTGGAGACTCAGCTGCACCGCGGCCTTCTGATTCCCGCCCACACTTACGCCCACAACCTTGCACGACCAACTGATGTCGCCTCCAACTGCCGGGAGAAATGCATTATAAATCTACTCTTAAAAACATACAATTATGGCGAGAATAGGTCATACTGACTTGTCTGGAACTACACCCAACCCGCACATGTGAAATGGAAGTGATGATCGATCCATCCACTTGTAACTTGATGAAGGTCCACCACAGACCGTAACGACACTTTCCTTATAGGGTGGGCCAAAACGCCGCCACTTTCCTTCTAGGGTGGGCCAAAACGTAGCCACTTTCCTTCTAGGGTGGACCAAAACGTCGCCACTTTCCTTATAGGATGGGCCAAAACGTCGCCACTTTCCTTATAGGATGGGCCAAAACGTCGTCACTTTCCTTATAGGATGGGCCAAAACGTCGCCACTTTCCTTATAGGATGGGCCAAAACGTCGTCACTTTCCCTCCAAGATGGGCTCAAAACGTCACCATTTTCCCTTCTTGTCATGTGTGGGATTGGGTGGTATATGATCATGAAAATAATGATAACACCGATGAATGTAACACAGACGGTGCCAGACGATGCAGGCAATACCTTAGCAAAAAGTACATAAACAAAATAGAGTATTGGACTATCGCATCACACACAAGAAAAGGCAGCAATAAATGAGACTCAAATTGGACAAAGACAGGTTTAAAGATGACAGAAGTAAACACTGGTTCGCTGATATAGTCTTAAGACACGTGCCAGTGCATATTAACGCCACGGAACGTAGAGAAACAAGATGATATGAAGACCAACTTGTTTACAATGCTTCACCTGCGATGCCGTCATCAAACCTAACACAGGCAAAAAGGGGAAGGGATGAGGTAAGGGGCGTTGATGTAAGGGAGGGATCGATGAGGTAAGGGAGGTAGAGAGGAGAGACAAGGGATTATGTTACGTTTTATATTGATATATTATTTAATCAATCAAACACTTTATTACAAGAAATGGTAGTACATTTATAACTGGTTAGGTTTATATGAGAAGTCGAGTACAGGAGACCCGCTGCACCAGTTAAAAATGTAACTCAATCTAACACACAAAGAACCCAGATTAACCTGATGTATCAGTGAGACAATCAGTAGGAGCCACGAGGAAGATTTGAACTTGCATTTCATCGTGTTAAGGGGATTTCTTTGTGCATTAGAAGAGAAGCGTTAGGGAAGACCTCCCATATCACAGCCAGAGTACAATGTAATTCTGGTTTGGGATCAGAAGATGCCTCGGGATTCAATTGAATCCTCGAGGATTTAGTTGAATCCCAGGTTACATTACGTTTGTAGCATATCGTGGGCTGGTGGTTTAGGGCGTGTGCTTGGAAGTACCGAGTGTGCAGGTTCGAATCCTCCTCATGGTTTCTACCGATTGCCTCATTCTAAAGTTGTATCTCCTAGCAATTAATTTTATTTTTCTATGTTATTGCTAGAGCTGGACGCCCGTCTAGCCTAACCTCTTGGACTGTACGGTGGAGCGTCTGTCTTGCGTCATAAAGGTCGGCGTTCAATCCCCGACTGTCCGAAGTGGTTAGGCATAATTCCTTTACCCCGTCCCATCCCAAATCCTTATCCTGACCAATTCTCAGTGCTATATAGTCGTAATGGCTTGGCACTTTATCCTAACAGTTCCCTTCCACTTCATCAAGATCTCAAAATTTCCATATTAGCTCGTGTGCAAACAATAGGCCTATGTATCTAAAAGTTGACAAAGAATTTACAGGCAAAAGTCCTCTCTGGATTACAGCCTTCTCTCATCTAAGTGATGCTGTATGCAGTTATCTGCATCTTGTACTTGTCGTTCCCAAAATTATTGGAGCAAATGGGCCTACCTTTTTATATTAAATGTAAATGGTACCCCAACTCCCACGAGTTAGTCGGCCTATATAATGAATAAAGCCGACTACTTTATTCATTATACACAAACACTGAGAGTTTGAAGTGTGACCTTTAAGGCTGGTATCATGCAGACGACGAAGCAGCTCGTGGTGATGGTCGCTGTAGACCTTGGTGAGGGCGGCGGCGTGCTCCTTGGGCAGACCCAGCTGCTGGAGCTCAGAGTCCAGCACGCCAGCCGCCACCACGGCTCCCGCAGCACTCTCCAGCACCCAGCGGATGGCGGCAACCACGGCATGGGCCTGACTCTCACCTGTAGGGGGTGGGAGAGGGTAGTGAGTATCAGGGGAGGGGAATAATGAGGGTGGGGGTAGGGAGAGTTGTGAGGGCAGGGGATAAGGGGGGGGTGATGTGAAGGGGCAGTGAGAGGGGTATTATGATCCAGTGTATTCACCACTTTGTAAATATACACTGTGCCCTAACTTTAGACTGGACGACAGTACACAGAAAACAAAGGGGAACTAGGTCACCCAAGACAAGGAGAGAGGGTCAGTCACTGGTGCTCAGTTTGGGTGGGAGCACGTGACTACGGAGTAACTTCTCAGCCAAGTTCCCATCACAGTGATGTTAAGCCCCTTCTCTGTGACTTGGATCATTACCGGGTGAATCTCCAGTGAGTGATCAGCCTAGGTAGGGCGTCGGAAGTCGCAGTATAAGAGAAGGAGTACTCTGCTGGTGCTCAGGTGGTGGTAAATGGTTTTCGTATTTATCATCGGCACCCTGATAAGCTGGGGGCCCTGATAGTGTGTGTTTGTGTGAACGTGTAATAAATATGTTATGTGTGTGTGAACGTGTAGTAAATATGATAAAAAGGAAAAAAATAGGTTGGGATATCACAGCCGATGGTTTGTAAAAGCGGGAACCATCAGCTAACTGCTCGACCCTGTAAACACACACACACACACACACACACACACACACACACACACACACACACACACACACACACACACACACACACACACACACAAACACACAAACACAAACACACACAAACACACACAAACACACACACGAAGCTGGAAAAACAAATGAGCAAAAGGAATGTAAGGAAATACTGGTATCCTGTACAGGTGGTCAACAAGTGGAATACACTGAGAGAAGGTGTGGAAGCCACTTCCATCCCCATCTTTAATGCTGGCTTCCACAAAGGATTTTAACATCAAAATAAATAAATGTAATGCAGTGGGCACAAGGCTAGTGAACTCTGTTAGGCAAGTACACAAACACAATATATATATATATATATATATATATATATATATATATATATATATATATATATATATATATATATATATATATATATATATATATATACATCTTAAATCTACAAGAGACCCAAGAGCAGCAAGTAAGTAATTATCAAAGAAGGCACCAAGCCGGGAAGGCTATGTAGCACCTTCAAATGTGCGGAATAATCAGAGGGCGCTAAATATCACTGAGGATGCCAATATGAGAAGAGAAACGCATAAGGCGAACGATATCAAAAGTATCCGATTCACCAAGAATTCGATTGAGGGACAAGTGACCGCGAGGGACAGTCGGAAAGCAAGACATATGCTCGTCCTGGAAGTCAGGACATTCAACAAGGATATGCACAACTGTAAGAGGGACAATGCAGTTAGGACAATAAGGAGCAGGGCGGCGTTCCACTAAGTGTCTGTGAGTTAAGCGTGTATGGCCAATACGCAACCTTGCTAGAACCATTTTCCCCCGCTGGTTACGGTGGCAGGAGGAAGGCCACAGGGACACTGGTCTTCTGTTACCAGTAACAGAAGACCAACAACCCTGCCAAAGGGCAAGGATAGAGGAATGAATAACTGGGTAATAGTCAAAATAAGAAATACCTTTATGGGAGATGGGACAAGTGCGAATAGCTTCCTTAGCGGCAGCGTCCGCACGCTCATTTAAAGAGACACTAATATGGCTGGGAACCCAGCAAAATTCAACTGTCTTAAATCTACTGGAGATAAGAAACAGACAATGTTGAATCTCAACTACCACTGGATGGACTGGATTACAGGACTCTAGAGCCATGAGAGCACTGCAAGAGTCAACTACAACAACAAAGAAGCATTGACAGCGAGAAAGCAGGAGACGAAGAGCATAGAGAATAGCATAAAGTTCTGCCGTGAAGATGCTAGTCTCCGGTATATAACAACGTTATATGGAGGACCTATGGCAATTCCACGACCGAGAGATGGCTTCCTGAACCTTGCAGGAATTAACCTCACTGAGGACCAAGTCACTCTCCTAAATCTGGGTATAAACTGTCACGTTATGTCCAGACCGAGTGAGATGGCCCGGAAAGTGGAGTTGGAAATTCTGTTGGACGACATATTCGACCTCGAGACACAAAAGAAGGTCACTACCATAGATACCTTACAAGCAGAACTTATTGCAGAAGGAGGAAAGAATCGAGGCAACTACAGAAGCACCATACTGTCCCCCGAGCTCAAAGCGGCAGCTAAGAGCCTTCGTGAGAACAAGGAGATAGTTGTCAGGAGAGGTGACAAGTCGCCAATATACGTCATTCTTAAAAAAGACGAATATCTGGCGAAAATGAACCTCATACTCTCTGACCAAACTAAATTTCAAAGGGTAACGAAGGACACTACAGCCGAATTGAAAGCAACGGTCAACAAACTGATCGAAACTGTGAATGCCAAGAAATCCGGACTCCACCTGCCAAAGGTTATTGGGGAATATAAACCTGGATATGAGTATGGAAATGTCAAGACACACAAGCCTGGAAACCCACTTCGGCCAATCATTAGCCAGATACCCACACCCACGTACAGACTGGCGAAGCGACTCAATGGCCTGCTGACTCCTTATGTCCCTTGCGCCTTCAGCCTGAAGTCTCCAAAGGAATTTGTTGACTTATTGCGGGGCACACGGGCCACAGGGATAAGAGCCTCGTTGGACGTAGAATCCCTGTTTACCAATGTACCTGTGGACGAGACAATCGGGATGATAGCCGACAGAGTGTATCGTGATCCGGCCTGCACTCCTCTTGACATACCAGAAAACATTCTGAGGAAACTACTCCAAGCTTGTACTAAAGAGGCACCCTTCTTGAGCCCGGATGGGCACATGTATAAGCAAGTAGATGGGGTCGCCATGGGTTCCCCCCTAGGTGTCCTGTTTGCAAACTTCTACATGGGTACCATCGAGCAAAAAGTCTTAGTCGAAATGAACTTGAAACCGGCCATATACTGCAGGTATGTTGACGACATTTTTACACAGGTACCTGTTGTCAGACATCTGCAGGAGCTGAAGGAGGCATTTGAGCAGAGTTCCGTGCTGCGTTTCACTTACGAGATGGAAAAGGATGGGAAGCTGCCCTTTCTAGATGTAACAGTCATGGAAAAGAGCGGAGGTTTCCACACTGCAGTCTACACTAAGGAAACGAACATAGGAATGTGCCTAAATGCCAACAGCACTGCCCAGACAGGTACAAGAGGAGTGTTGTTAACGCTTATGTCGACCGTGCTCTCAGCCACAGCTCAGAATGGAAGCAAGTCGACGAAGAACTCTGTAGGGTAAGGCAGGTCCTAGTCAACAACGGCTTCTCCAATGGTTTCGTCGAAGACATCATAAGAAGGAAAGTGAAACGCCATGCAACCTCTGAAGAGACAACTAACACAACACCTATACTCCCTTTTAGACTATTTTACAGGAACTTCTTTTCCACAGCTCATAAAACGGAGGAAAGGGTCCTGAAAGATATTGTTAATAGAAACGTTATCCCTACAGACAAAAATCAGAGGATACAACTGACAATTTACTATAAAACAAGAAAAACGGCCAGCCTACTCATGAGAAACTCTCCAGACACAAAGCAGAACGCTTTAAAAGAGACCAACGTCGTCTATGCCTTCAAATGCCCTCTTGGGGGACTGTAAGCTCCAAAAAAACCAGTATATAGGCAAGACAACAACATCTCTTTCTAGGCGTTTAACGATGCATAAGCAACAGGGCTCCATTAAGGAACATATAATCTCTTCCCACAACCAAACCATCGCCAGAGAAATCCTAGTAAACAACACAGAAATCATCGATAGATACAGCGATAGCAGGCGGCTTGACGTTTGCGAGGCACTACACATTAAGAAGTCAACACCAGCAATCAACAGCCAATTAATGCACAACTATATTCTACCCACCTCAAGACTCCGCTCCAATATAGAAGCATCAAGAAATATGGACCAATAGGCTTTCTACAATCACTTCCATTCAATACCCATTGTTTCGTGTTCTGTCTTGTGTTGATGAAATTAATACCCTATTAATACCACCTCACCCCATCCACCTCACTCAAATGTAGATATAAACAAATCGATGTGTAAGTTCTATTCAGTTGTGTATGTGTAAACTAAAGTTTTTGAAAATGTAATAAGTTTTACGAAACGCGCTCAAGTGTCGCGTCAGACTAGAAATAAAAATGAATTTTGGAGAATTGATTTTTGAATTACCACCAACAGTGAAAAGAAACGTACGAAAGATCGAGAAAATTCGTGTTAGAATTATTAATCTAACTTTTTCGGTCATATTTAATAATATATGTCTACAGGAAAGACTGCTACCAAAATATACTAATATATATATATATATATATATATATATATATATATATATATATATATATATATATATATATATATATATATATATATATGTCGTACCTAGTAGCCAGAACGCACTTTTCAGCCTACTATGCAAGGCCCAATTTGCCTAATAAGCCAAGTTTTCATGAATTAATTGTTTTTCGACTACCTAACCTACCTAACCTAACCTAACTTTTTCGGCTACCTAACCTAACCTAGCCTATAAAGATAGGTTAGGTTAGGTAGGGTTGGTTAGGTTCGGTCATATATCTACGTTAATTTTACCTCCAATAAAAAAATTGACTTCATACATAATGAAATGGGTAGCTTTATCATTTCATAAGAAAAAAATTAGAGAAAATATATTAATTCATGAAAACTTGGCTTATTAGGCAAATCGGGCCTTGCATAGTAGGCTGAGAAGTGCGTTCTGGCTACTAGGTACGTCATAGATATATATATATATATATATATATATATATATATATATATATATATATATATATATATATCGCCTCAGTGTGGCGATCCAGAGGGGAAATGCTTGCTGCGTCCTCGGTTCCTGTCTGGAAGCGGAGGAGCTTTAAGTGATCCATAACCTTTAGGCATTTGTCTTGTATGTTTGTAACCTTTATATATATATATATATATATATATATATATATATATATATATATATATATATATATATATATATATATATATATATATATATATGCAATTGACGATCACAAAACACTGATCATTTTATGCGGAAAATCCACAGAGAAATATGAAAAGAGGTGAACGTTTCGGCTTGTTAAAGCCTTTGTCAACACCAGACTGACTAAGGAGAAGGGAGAAGGGGGAGGATATGTAGTTGTTTCTTAAACTGTTGTGCAATATTAAGTTATAATATTGCACAACAGTTTAAGAAACAACTCTGATAGAGAGGCTTACAATGTCTCATTATAATTGTATATTCATATATTGTGTGTTCATGAGGCTTTTCATTTTTCTTTTATCCTTATTCTCTGACCGCTTAATCCTCTTTGACCATTCTAAGCTAAGTTATACCTGTTTTTGGTTAATTACACCTGACCAACCCTAGGGATGGGTTGGTCAGGTGTCGGCCTATATATCCTCCCCCTTCTCCCTTCTCCTTAGTCAGTCTGGTGTTGACAAAGGCTTTAACAAGCCGAAACGTTCACCTCATTTCATATTTCTCTGTGGATTTTCCGCATATATATATATATATATATATATATATATATATATATATTAGTATATTTTGGTAGCAGTCTTTCCTGTAGACATATTTTATTAAATATGACCGAAAAAGTAAGATTAATAATTCTAACACGAATTTTCTCAATCTTTCGTACATTATGCTTCACTATTGGAGGTAAATCAAAAATCACTTCTCCAAAATTCATTTTTATTTCTAGTCTGACGCGACACGGGCGCGTTTCGTAAAACTTATTACATTTTCAAAGACTTCACAAATACACAACTGATTATAACTTGCGTTTCCCTGGTTTTATATCTACATTTGAGTGAGGTGGGAAGGGTGATGTGGCATTACATTTGAGTAAGGTGGGAAGGATGATGTGGCATTAGAGGATATTAATAGGGTATTAAAAGTATCAACACAAGACAGAACACGAAACAATGGATATTGAATAGAAGTGTTTGTAGAAAGCCTATTGGTCCATATTTCTTGATGCTTCTATATTGGAGCGGAGTCTTGAGGTGGGTAGAATATAGTTGTGCAATAATTGGCTGTTGATTGCTGGTGTTGACTTCTTGATGTGTAGTGCCTCGCAAACGTCGAGCCGCCTGCTATCGCTGTATCTATCGATGATTTCTGTGTTGTTTACTAGGATTTCTCTGGCGATGGTTTGGTTATGGGAAGAGATTATATGTTCCTTAATGGAGCCCTGTTGTTTATGCATCGTTAAACGCCTAGAAAGAGATGTTGTTGTCTTGCCTATATACTGGGTTTTTTGGAGCTTACAGTCCCCAAGTGGGCATTTGAAGGCATAGACGACGTTAGTCTCTTTTAAAGCGTTCTGTTTCGTGTCTGGAGAGTTTCTCATGAGTAGGCTGGCCGTTTTTCTGGTTTTATAGTAAATCGTCAGTTGTATCCTCTGATTTTTGTCTGTAGGGATAACGTTTCTATTAACAATATCTTTCAGGACCCTTTCCTCTGTTTTATGAGCTGTGGAAAAGAAGTTCCTGTAAAATAGTCTAATAGGGGGTATAGGTGTTGTGTTAGTTGTCTCTTCGGAGGTTGCATGGCTTTTCACTTTCCTTCTTATGATGTCTTCGATGAAACCATTGGAGAAGCCGTTATTGACTAGAACCTGCCTTACCCTACAGAGTTCTTCGTCGACTTGCTTCCATTCTGAGCTGTGGCTGAGAGCACGGTCGACGTATGCGTTAACAACACTCCTCTTGTACCTGTCAGGGCAGTCGCTGTTGGCATTTAGGCACATTCCTATGTTTGTTTCCTTTGTGTAGACTGCAGTGTGGAAACCTCCGCCCTTTTCCATGACTGTTACATCTAGAAAAGGCAGCTTCCCATCCTTTTCCGTCTCGTAAGTGAAACGCAGCACGGAACTCTGCTCAAATGCCTCCTTCAGCTCCTGCAGATGTCTAACATCAGGTACCTGTGTAAAAATGTCGTCAACATACCTGCAGTATATGGCCGGTTTCAAGTTCATGTCGACTAAGACTTTTTGCTCGATGGTACCCATGTAGAAGTTTGCAAACAGGACACCTAGGGGAGAACCCATAGCGACCCCATCTACTTGCTTATACATGTGCCCATCCGGGCTCAAGAAGGGTGCCTCTTTAGTACAAGCTTGGAGTAGTTTCCTCAGAATACTTTCTGGCATGTCAAGAGGAGTACAGGCTGGATCACGATACACTCTGTCGGCTATCATTCCGATTGTCTCGTCCACAGGTACATTGGTAAACAGCGATTCTACGTCCAACGAGGCTCTTATCCCTGTGGCCCGTGCGCCCCGCAGTAAGTCCACAAATTCCTTTGGAGACTTCAGGCTGAAGGCGCAAGGAACATAAGGAGTCAGCAGGCCGTTGAGTCGCTTCGCCAATCTGTACGTGGGTGTGGGTATCTGGCTAATGATTGGCCGAAGTGGGTTTCCAGGCTTGTGCGTCTTGACATTTCCATACGCATATCCAGGTTTATATTCCCCAATGATCTTTGGCAGGTGGAGTCCGGATTTCTTGGCGTTCACAGTTTCGATCAGTTTGTTGACCTTTGCTTTTAATTCGGCTGTAGTGTCCTTCGTTACCCTTTGGAACTTAGTTTGGTCAGAGAGTATGATGTTCATTTTCGCCAGATATTCGTCTTTTTTAAGAATGACATATATTGGCGACTTGTCACCTCTCCTGACAACTATCTCCTTGTTCTCACGAAGGCTTTTAGCTGCCGCTCTAAGCTCGGGGGACAGTATGGTGCTTCTGTAGTTGCCTCGATTCTTTCCTCCTTCTGCAATAAGTTCTGCTTGTAAGGTATCTTTGGTAGTGACCTTCTTTTGTGTCTCGAGGTCGAATATGTCGTCCAACAGAATTTCCAACTCCACTTTCCGGGCCATTTCACTCGGTCTGGAC
The DNA here is from genome assembly GCF_040958095.1 of Procambarus clarkii. Taxonomy (NCBI): domain Eukaryota; kingdom Metazoa; phylum Arthropoda; class Malacostraca; order Decapoda; family Cambaridae; genus Procambarus; species Procambarus clarkii. Next base: position 34,949,540 of record NC_091192.1, read on the forward strand.
ATAACATGACAGTTTATGCCCAGATTTAGGAGAGTGACTTGGTCCTCAGTGAGGTTAATTCCTGCAAGGTTCAGGAAGCCATCTCTTGGTCGTGGAATTGCCATAGGTCCTCCATATAATGTTGTTAGTTTCTTGATAATCCTTGTTTCAGTGCTGAGGTGATGTTGGTCTGTGAGGATGTCGAGGTGTTGTTCAATGCGGGTACGGATACTATGGTCGATGTTGCTATTTCTCCACTCGTTTGTAGCATGAAGTAGTTGCGTTTTTTTGTCTTTGATTTCATTCTCTGCCTTGTATATCTGATCACGAATCAGATCCTGGCGATATTTTATCGTGAAGGCTTGATTCCTTGCTGCTGGGTCGTGCACTTTAACATTAGTATATTTTGGTAGCAGTCTTTCCTGTAGACATATTTTATTAAATATGACCGAAAAAGTAAGATTAATAATTCTAACACGAATTTTCTCAATCTTTCGTACATTATGCTTCACTATTGGAGGTAAATCAAAAATCACTTCTCCAAAATTCATTTTTATTTCTAGTCTGACGCGACACGGGCGCGTTTCGTAAAACTTATTACATTTTCAAAGACTTCACAAATACACAACTGATTATAACTTGCGTTTCCCTGGTTTTATATCTACATTTGAGTGAGGTGGGAAGGGTGATGTGGCATTACATTTGAGTAAGGTGGGAAGGATGATGTGGCATTAGAGGATATTAATAGGGTATTAAAAGTATCAACACAAGACAGAACACGAAACAATGGATATTGAATAGAAGTGTTTGTAGAAAGCCTATTGGTCCATATTTCTTGATGCTTCTATATTGGAGCGGAGTCTTGAGGTGGGTAGAATATAGTTGTGCAATAATTGGCTGTTGATTGCTGGTGTTGACTTCTTGATGTGTAGTGCCTCGCAAACGTCGAGCCGCCTGCTATCGCTGTATCTATCGATGATTTCTGTGTTGTTTACTAGGATTTCTCTGGCGATGGTTTGGTTATGGGAAGAGATTATATGTTCCTTAATGGAGCCCTGTTGTTTATGCATCGTTAAACGCCTAGAAAGAGATGTTGTCATGAGAAACTCTCCAGACACGAAACAGAACGCTTTAAAAGAGACTAACGTCGTCTATGCCTTCAAATGCCCACTTGGGGACTGTAAGCTCCAAAAAACCCAGTATATAGGCAAGACAACAACATCTCTTTCTAGGCGTTTAACGATGCATAAACAACAGGGCTCCATTAAGGAACATATAATCTCTTCCCATAACCAAACCATCGCCAGAGAAATCCTAGTAAACAACACAGAAATCATCGATAGATACAGCGATAGCAGGCGGCTCGACGTTTGCGAGGCACTACACATCAAGAAGTCAACACCAGCAATCAACAGCCAATTATTGCACAACTATATTCTACCCACCTCAAGACTCCGCTCCAATATAGAAGCATCAAGAAATATGGACCAATAGGCTTTCTACAAACACTTCTATTCAATATCCATTGTTTCGTGTTCTGTCTTGTGTTGATACTTTTAATACCCTATTAATATCCTCTAATGCCACATCATCCTTCCCACCTTACTCAAATGTAATGCCACATCACCCTTCCCACCTCACTCAAATGTAGATATAAAACCAGGGAAACGCAAGTTATAATCAGTTGTGTATTTGTGAAGTCTTTGAAAATGTAATAAGTTTTACGAAACGCGCCCGTGTCGCGTCAGACTAGAAATAAAAATGAATTTTGGAGAAGTGATTTTTGATTTACCTCCAATAGTGAAGCATAATGTACGAAAGATTGAGAAAATTCGTGTTAGAATTATTAATCTTACTTTTTCGGTCATATTTAATAAAATATGTCTACAGGAAAGACTGCTACCAAAATATACTAATGTTAAAGTGCACGACCCAGCAGCAAGGAATCAAGCCTTCACGATAAAATATCGCCAGGATCTGATTCGTGATCAGATATACAAGGCAGAGAATGAAATCAAAGACAAAAAAACGCAACTACTTCATGCTACAAACGAGTGGAGAAATAGCAACATCGACCATAGTATCCGTACCCGCATTGAACAACACCTCGACATCCTCACAGACCAACATCACCTCAGCACTGAAACAAGGATTATCAAGAAACTAACAACATTATATGGAGGACCTATGGCAATTCCACGACCAAGAGATGGCTTCCTGAACCTTGCAGGAATTAACCTCACTGAGGACCAAGTCACTCTCCTAAATCTGGGCATAAACTGTCATGTTATGTCCAGACCGAGTGAAATGGCCCGGAAAGTGGAGTTGGAAATTCTGTTGGACGACATATTCGACCTCGAGACACAAAAGAAGGTCACTACCAAAGATACCTTACAAGCAGAACTTATTGCAGAAGGAGGAAAGAATCGAGGCAACTACAGAAGCACCATACTGTCCCCCGAGCTTAGAGCGGCAGCTAAAAGCCTTCGTGAGAACAAGGAGATAGTTGTCAGGAGAGGTGACAAGTCGCCAATATATGTCATTCTTAAAAAAGACGAATATCTGGCGAAAATGAACATCATACTCTCTGACCAAACTAAGTTCCAAAGGGTAACGAAGGACACTACAGCCGAATTAAAAGCAAAGGTCAACAAACTGATCGAAACTGTGAACGCCAAGAAATCCGGACTCCACCTGCCAAAGATCATTGGGGAATATAAACCTGGATATGCGTATGGAAATGTCAAGACGCACAAGCCTGGAAACCCACTTCGGCCAATCATTAGCCAGATACCCACACCCACGTACAGATTGGCGAAGCGACTCAACGGCCTGCTGACTCCTTATGTTCCTTGCGCCTTCAGCCTGAAGTCTCCAAAGGAATTTGTGGACTTACTGCGGGGCGCACGGGCCACAGGGATAAGAGCCTCGTTGGACGTAGAATCGCTGTTTACCAATGTACCTGTGGACGAGACAATCGGAATGATAGCCGACAGAGTGTATCGTGATCCAGCCTGTACTCCTCTTGACATGCCAGAAAGTATTCTGAGGAAACTACTCCAAGCTTGTACTAAAGAGGCACCCTTCTTGAGCCCGGATGGGCACATGTATAAGCAAGTAGATGGGGTCGCTATGGGTTCTCCCCTAGGTGTCCTGTTTGCAAACTTCTACATGGGTACCATCGAGCAAAAAGTCTTAGTCGACATGAACTTGAAACCGGCCATATACTGCAGGTATGTTGACGACATTTTTACACAGGTACCTGATGTTAGACATCTGCAGGAGCTGAAGGAGGCATTTGAGCAGAGTTCCGTGCTGCGTTTCACTTACGAGACGGAAAAGGATGGGAAGCTGCCTTTTCTAGATGTAACAGTCATGGAAAAGGGCGGAGGTTTCCACACTGCAGTCTACACAAAGGAAACAAACATAGGAATGTGCCTAAATGCCAACAGCGACTGCCCTGACAGGTACAAGAGGAGTGTTGTTAACGCATACGTCGACCGTGCTCTCAGCCACAGCTCAGAATGGAAGCAAGTCGACGAAGAACTCTGTAGGGTAAGGCAGGTTCTAGTCAATAACGGCTTCTCCAATGGTTTCATCGAAGACATCATAAGAAGGAAAGTGAAAAGCCATGCAACCTCCGAAGAGACAACTAACACAACACCTATACCCCCTATTAGACTATTTTACAGGAACTTCTTTTCCACAGCTCATAAAACAGAGGAAAGGGTCCTGAAAGATATTGTTAATAGAAACGTTATCCCTACAGACAAAAATCAGAGGATACAACTGACGATTTACTATAAAACCAGAAAAACGGCCAGCCTACTCATGAGAAACTCTCCAGACACGAAACAGAACGCTTTAAAAGAGACTAACGTCGTCTATGCCTTCAAATGCCCACTTGGGGACTGTAAGCTCCAAAAAACCCAGTATATAGGCAAGACAACAACATCTCTTTCTAGGCGTTTAACGATGCATAAACAACAGGGCTCCATTAAGGAACATATAATCTCTTCCCATAACCAAACCATCGCCAGAGAAATCCTAGTAAACAACACAGAAATCATCGATAGATACAGCGATAGCAGGCGGCTCGACGTTTGCGAGGCACTACACATCAAGAAGTCAACACCAGCAATCAACAGCCAATTATTGCACAACTATATTCTACCCACCTCAAGACTCCGCTCCAATATAGAAGCATCAAGAAATATGGACCAATAGGCTTTCTACAAACACTTCTATTCAATATCCATTGTTTCGTGTTCTGTCTTGTGTTGATACTTTTAATACCCTATTAATATCCTCTAATGCCACATCATCCTTCCCACCTTACTCAAATGTAATGCCACATCACCCTTCCCACCTCACTCAAATGTAGATATAAAACCAGGGAAACGCAAGTTATAATCAGTTGTGTATTTGTGAAGTCTTTGAAAATGTAATAAGTTTTACGAAACGCGCCCGTGTCGCGTCAGACTAGAAATAAAAATGAATTTTGGAGAAGTGATTTTTGATTTACCTCCAATAGTGAAGCATAATGTACGAAAGATTGAGAAAATTCGTGTTAGAATTATTAATCTTACTTTTTCGGTCATATTTAATAAAATATATATATATATATATATATATATATATATATATATATATATATATATATATATATATATATCACTTACCTAATTTAGCATCGTTGGCAAGTTTGGTGACTACATCATACTGAAACAAGGAAAATATCAGTTAAATAATGGCACAGCTTATAGTGACTGCCGTATACAGAGCTGCTAATACAGTAAACAGAGCTGCCATCGGTTGTTTAAAGCAGTGACTCCTGTCCTTCTCTATCATACGTAGTTTTAAAGCTATGAATAGTGTTTGCTTCCACAACCTGCTCCTTAAGTGCATTCCATTTTCCTACTACTAAAAGAAAACTTTCTAACATCTCTGACTCATCGGAGTTTCCAGCTTCCACCCATGTCCCCTCGTTCTGTTACTATTCCATGGGAACATTTCGTCTATGTCCACTCTGTCAATCCACATAAGTGTTTTGTACACTGCTATCATATCTACCCGTTCCCTCCTTTTGTAGCGTCGTCAGGTTCAGTTCCTTCAGTCGCTCTTCATATCTCATCCCATGCAACTCCGGGACAATTCTTGTTGCAAATTTGTTAACCTTTCCAAGTTTCCTAAAGTGTTTCTTTAGGTGGGGGCTCCATGATGGGGCTAAATACTCGAAGACTGGTCTCATGTAGGCAGTGTAAAGCACTCTGACTTTTCTTAGATTTCTGAATGACTAACTTTTGCTAGTATAGAGTACGCTGCTGTCATTATCCGATTTATATGTGCCGCAAGAGTTAGATTTGATGTCATTCCACTCTCAGGTCTCTTTCTCGAATCGTCACAGGACGCTAGTTTCCCTTCATTGTGTATTAACCTCTTGGTCTCCTGTCACCAAGTCTTATTTCCTCAATTTTACACTTGCTCGTGTTGAACTCCAGTAGCCATTTCTCTGACCATCTCTGCAGCTTGTTCAAGTCCTCTTGGAGGATCCTACAATACTCATCGGTCACAACTCGTCTCATTAACTTCGTGTCATTCGCGAACATCGACCTATAAGACTTGACTCCCGTAGACATGTCGTTCATGTATATTAGAAATAGAACCGATCCATGAGGTACTCCACACGTTACTGTTTGCCAGGCCGACTTCTTGCTCCTGACTGTTACTCTCTGGCTCCGTCCTGTTAAGTAATTCTTTACCCAGGCTAGGGCTATTCCGCTTACTCCCGCCTGCCTTTCAAGTTTGAATAGCAGTCTCCTGTGCGGTAGTGCATTAAAGGCTTTTTGGCAGTTCAGAAATATACAGTCTGACCATTCTTCCCTGTCCTGCCTTATTCTTGTTACTTTATCGTAGAATCCAGGTTTGTTAAGCATGATTTCCCTTCTTTGAATCCATGTTGGTGTTTGTTTGCATACTTAATATTCTCTAAGTCTTAACCTGATTATTCTTTCAAGTACATTACAGGGGATGCTTGTTAATGATACTGGTCTGTAGTTAAGTGCCTCTTCCTTATCTCCTTTTTTAAAAATTGGTACAACATTTACCATCTTCCAGCAATTCGGCAACTTTTCCTTAAGTGATTCATTAAAAATCCTTGCTAGAGGCACGCTGAGGGCCTGCGCTGCCTTTTTTAGTATCCACGGTGATACTTTGTCTGGTCCAACTGCTTCAGTTTCATCCAGTGTTGTCAGCTGTTTCATTACTTCCTATATCTGTTATAGAAGTTGTTGAAGCACACACACACACGCACACAGTTGTGTGTGTGTGTGTGTGTGTGTACTCACCTAGTTGTACTCACCTAGTTGTGTTTGCGGGGGTTGAGCTCTGGCTCTTTGGTCCCGCCTCTCAACCGTCAATCAACAGGTGTACAGATTCCTGAGCCTATCGGGCTCTGTCATATCTACATTTGAAACTGTGTATGGAGTCAGCCTCCACCACATCACTTCCTAATGCATTCCATTTGTCAACCACTCTGACACTAAAAAAGTTCTTTCTAATATCTCTGTGGCTCATTTGGGCACTCAGTTTCCACCTGTGTCCCCTTGTGCGTGTTCCCCTTGTGTTAAATAGACTGTCTTTATCTACCCTATCAATCCCCTTCAGAATCTTGAATGTGGTGATCATGTCCACCCTAACTCTTCTGTCTTCCAGCGAAGTGAGGTTTAATTCCCGTAGTCTCTCCTCGTAGCTCATACCTCTCAGCTCGGGTACTAGTCTGGTGGCAAACCTTTGAACCTTTTCCAGTTTAGTCTTATCCTTGACTAGATATGGACTCCATGCTGGGGCTGCATACTCCAGGATTGGCCTGACATATGTGGTATACAAAGTTCTGAATGATTCTTTACACAAGTTTCTGAATGCTGTTCGTATGTTGGCCAGCCTGGCATATGCCGCTGATGTTATCCGCTTGATATGTGCTGCAGGAGACAGGTCTGGCGTGATATCAACCCCCAAGTCTTTTTCCTTCTCTGACTCCTGAAGAATTTCCTCTCCCAAATGATACCTTGTATCTGGCCTCCTGCTCCCTACACCTATCTTCATTACATTACATTTGGTTGGGTTAAACTCTAACAACCATTTGTTCGACCATTCCTTCAGCTTGTCTAGGTCTTCTTGAAGCCTCAAACAGTCCTCTTCTGTTTTAATCCTTCTCATAATTTTAGCATCGTCCACAAACATTGAGAGAAATGAATCGATACCCTCCGGGAGATCATTTACATATATCAGAAACAAGATAGGACCGAGTACAGAGCCCTGTGGGACTCCACTGGTGACTTCACGCCAATCGGAGGTCTCACCCCTCACCGTAACTCTCTGCTTCCTATTGCTTAGATACTCCCTTATCCACTGGAGCACCTTACCAGCTACTGTGTGTATGTGTGTGCGTGCGTGCGCGCATGTGTGTGTGTGTTTACTATTTGTATTTACTATTTGTATATACAGAATCGAGATATTAGCTCATGGACTCCTTTCTAACCAATCTACTTTTCTTCTACTATGTCTACTACTACTCTCTCTAACACACAGCCCGTAGCAGGTGTCTAACTCCCAGATACATATTTACTGCTAGGTGAACAGTGGCATCAGGATGAAAGAAACCCGCCATACTCGCTGAAAGAGTACGCACGTAGATGTGCTTGCAGGGTTGAGCTAGGCTCTTGGGCCCCCACCTTCTGAACGTTCTTGGAGTAATGCAGTGACTCATTTCTCACGCTTTTATCATACTTAGATTTACAATTGTGAATTGAATTAGCTTTAATGACTTCTACGTCTAACTTATTCCACTTAATGACAACTCTAACACTGAAGAAGTTCTTCCTGGCGTTTGTGACTCATTTGCGTCTCCATGACCGCTCGTCCCGCTGTTGCAAGCTTTGAACACCACCACTCTCTCTACTCTGTGAATTTCCCTTGGAACCTTATATGTAGTTATCGTGTGGGTGGTGGGGCAGACGTGCACTTGAGCTCTAGGCTTGTAGTTATTAATATACAATTTTAAGGTGAGAATGAGGCCGGCTGTTTCACGCTGTAAACAAACTCTACAGTGTGATGTATCCGCATGACAACACATTGTCAAAAGTAGATGTTGCTGGCATGCCCTAAGGTAGACGCATCTCCTGTTACTAACTCTGCCTCACTCAATACTATACTGAACTTATGGTCTAGAGGAACCCTTCCTTCCCTCCCACACACACACACGTGGGAGATCAGCACGGTGAAGCTTACGCTGAGAGCAGGTCCATAACAACTCTTGGCCACAGCAGCTGCCAGCAGACGCAGCTTGACGGAGCTCTGGGGAGAGAGACGCAGGTCTTGTTACTCGCCTCAGTAGCAACATTCTTTTATAGTATAACATAATGTTTAATGTAACCATTGGTGCAGTCCTGCCGGAGCTCGCCGGGGCACCGCTCCAGCACCTCTGTAAGTGGAGGATGGAATGGGGGGAAAGAGAGTATGAGGGGAGAGAGAGGATGAGGGGAGAGAGAGAGAGGATGAGGGGAAAGGGAGATGAAGGCTTGTGGGTGATGGTTGACCGTGGCAGGAAAATATTTGTATTACATCACTAATAAGGTAATAATGTTATGATATTTATTGATTTTTTTAAAGATTTTTTAAAGATTTAAAGATTAAATTGTTATATATTTAAAAGGGTAAACAGGCTGAATTGTAGTGGTAGGAATATGTGCACGTAAGACTTGACGCTGGTCAACACTTCCTATCCATTTATGTCAGACAAACGATATGAGACACACACAAAAAAAATACTACGGGCTCACCATAGCCCGTGCTACTTGGAACTTTTTGTTCCCGGTAGCGAATCTTAAACAACAACAAGAAATGTGGAAGAAAAAAGAGGAAACCTGTTCATACTTAGACTTCAGAGATGATCAACTTGGGTGTAAAGTATGTACAAACATAAGTAATGTAACACTTTTCACTTCTAAGGGTTTAAGACTATCCAGCGAGCGGCGGCAGATGGTACAAGTATCCTATCATGAAGCAGGTCGAAGTACACGCTTGAAGTCTCTCAGGCAACAAATTGTTGATCATAAACTATAGAAAGTTCACACTGCTGCTTTACGTGTTGAAAATGCAGCTAGTGAAGATGCTCTTGGAACATTGTGTGAGGCCATGAAGGCTTCGCATCTGAAGACAACTTGTTCCATTTTCCGTTCTGTACATTATTTAGCTCAGAATGACAGACCAAACTCTGATAACTTTGGCTTACTGGAATTACAAAAGCAAAATGGTGTTGCCATTGGAATAGGACTGCATTCCCGCACTAGTACCACGGAGATAATTTATCAAATGGTCATTAATATGAAAAATAAAATTTGCCAGCATATCAAGCAGATAAATGGTAAAATTTCTGTCCTCATTGATGATGAATCAACAAACCTGAGCATTAAAACAACCTTAATTGTTTACTTGAAATGTGAAAGTGATAAGTAATCCCCATTTCATGTTCTTAGATCTAATTGAACTACCTGACCAGAAAGCAACAACTATATCTTGGCATCTATTGAGTTGTCTGAATTTGATGACTTATATTGGAAAGAGAACCTTGTAGCATGTGTCAGTGATGGGGCAAGTGTCATGCTGGGTGTCAAATCTGGCGTTACAACAATTCTCAAGGAACTTTACCCTGATATAATAATCTGGCATTGTCTTAATCACAGATCACAACTTGCAGTAGGTGATGCAGCTCGTGGAATTAATAATTTTCAAGCATTTTCGGCAGATGGCACCCGGACCAGAGTTGCCTCACACCCCTATAAACACCTCACACCTCACACCTCACACCTCACCCTTTGTGCAAACTCTTGTGACACTTCTCACTGGTTGTATTTGGTGAGCACTAAGTGCTTTAACTTCATAAATTGAAAAATACATGATTGATGTTTTTTTATTTGATAATTATATTTTATGATAATTAGTGAGTACAAACACGAAATACTTAATCGTATGACAAGTACAGAAACAGGTTAGGAAAATGACAGGCTTTTGTGAGGCCCAGCAGAGCTCCCGCACCTATAATATTGGCACTGCCCTCCTGATCGTAACTCCTCTACACCACACCGCCATTAGTTACAGCCGTGTGCATCAGGAACGTCTCCATCCTTACCACTAACTTGTTCTCACAACCGTTAACTATTCCATTCATATCCGAAATACTACTTAAATTACCAGTTTGGAGAGAGTGGCAATCTCTGCCAGGAGCCAATCAGGGCAGTCGATGTCCCAGCAGAACCGGAACCTCTGGAAAAAGTAACCAATTAGTAGATAGACATTCTGAAGACGGACCAATCACACACACACACACACACACACACACACACACACACACACACACACACACACACACACACACACACACACACACACAATGAAGATAGGTGTAGGGAGCAGGAGGCCAGATACAAGGTATCATCTGGGAGAGGAAATTCTTCAGGAGTCAGAGAAGGAAAAAGACTTGGGGGTTGATATCACGCCAGACCTGTCTCCTGCAGCACATATCAAGCGGATAACATCAGCGGCATATGCCAGGCTGGCCAACATACGAACGGCATTCAGAAACTTGTGTAAAGAATCATTCAGAACTTTGTATACCACATATGTCAGGCCAATCCTGGAGTATGCAGCCCCAGCATGGAGTCCATATCTAGTCAAGGATAAGACTAAACTGGAAAAGGTTCAAAGGTTTGCCACCAGACTAGTACCCGAGCTGAGAGGTATGAGCTACGAGGAGAGACTACGGGAATTAAACCTCACTTCGCTGGAAGACAGAAGAGTTAGGGGGGACATGATCACCACATTCAAGATTCTGAAGGGGATTGATAGGGTAGATAAAGACAGTCTATTTAACACAAGGGGAACACGCACAAGGGGACACAGGTGGAAACTGAGTGCCCAAATGAGCCACAGAGATATTAGAAAGAACTTTTTTAGTGTCAGAGTGGTTGACAAATGGAATGCATTAGGGGGTGATGTGGTGGAGGCTGACTCCATACACAGTTTCAAGTGTAGATATGACAGAGCCCGATAGGCTCAGGAATCTGTACACCTGTTGATTGACGGTTGAGAGGCGGGACCAAAGAGCCAGAGCTCAACCCCCGCAAACACAACTAGGTGAGAACTAGGTGAGTACACACACACACACTTAAAGAGAATTAGGTATGTAAACCAACATCATCATGGGTTCAAAGAAGGGAAATCATGCCTAACAAGTCTTCTTAAATTCTATGATTAAGTAACAAGAATACGGCAGGACAGGGAAGGCTGGGCAGACTGCATATTTCTGGATTATCAAAAAGCCTTTGATACAGTACCGCAGAGGAGATTACTATACAAACTTGAGAGGCAGGCAGGAGTAACCGGAAATGCCCTAGCATGGGTAAGAAATTACCTAACAGGCAGGAGCCAGAGAGTAACAGTAAGGGGCAAGAAGTCAGAGTGGCGAACAGAAACGAGTGGAGTACCTCAAGGATCGGTGCTGGGACCCTCTCTCACTCTAATATACGTAAATGACATGTGTACAAAAGTTGAGTCTTAAATGTAAGTGTTTGTAGATGGCGTGGAATTAATGAGACGAGTTGTTACAGATGAGGTTTGAAAGACCCTGCAAGAGGACTTGAACAAGTTTCGGAGATGGTTGGAGAAATGGCTACTGGAGTTCAACGTGTTCAAGTATAAAGTGATGGACATGAGAATAGGGAATAGGAGACCAAAGGGACAGTACACAATGAAGGGAAGCTACCGACCTGTGACTTGGGAAAGCGACCTGGGAGTGGACATAACACCTAATCTAACTCCTGAGGCACACATAAATAGGATAACGACAGCAGCGTACTGTACACTGGCAAAAGTTAAAACATCATTCATGAACCTAAGTAAAGTGACGTTTAGAGCGCTTTACACTGCCAACATGAGACCAATCTTAGAGTATGCCGCACCGTCGTAAAGCCCCCACCTGAAAAAAACACATAAGGAAACAAGAAAAGGTTCAGAAATTTGCGTCGAGGCTTGTCCCAGAATTGAGAGGGATGGTGTATGAAGAGCAACTGAAAGAACTGAACATGACGACATTAGAAAAAAAGAAGGGAGGAGTCATGATAGAGATGTATAAAATACTTAAGGGGATTGATAACGTCGCGATCAGTACAAGATTAATCTTTGTTAATCATCCTTGAAGATTAATTTGGCAACTAGCCTAGGTCAGTCTCTCAGCTTGAGAGAGTTGGCGAAGTTTAGTGTGGTCTGGGCAGCGACTGGAGGAGGTGACTCCTCCCTGGGGGGGGGGGGAGAGGTCAAGGTCACAACCTCTGGCCCCAGGACTTTGCAGGGGGTAAGGTTAAGTCTCTGTTAATGTACTGTTTAATAACGTCATGTTATTTGCCTAAATTAGGATCAAGTCAGCTAGGGAGTGTTCATTTATAACTAATTTGTATTTTAATAAATTTGATTATTCATTTATTCGTGTTTAGTGAGTTCCCTTTCTTGTGCTTCATGATTATGCGGCTCTTCAGATCCCGGGCTGTGGCCGATAACACCTCGGGCTCCCTGCATGTTTCTTTATCGTTTCAATAGATGTTCCCTTGTTCTAGTTCAGTAAGCCACATTTAATAGTAAAGTCATCCCTCCTATTCATAACTGAGGATCCATATTCAGGGGATTATGTCTAATGGGCGATTTCCTGTTTCATCGTCCATTAGAGGGGATTAATCAGGGTGGAGTGATTCAGGTGGTGGTAGTGGAATGTTCTAGAGTTACGGGTAGCTGATCAAGTACAATGCCTTCTTGGTGTAGTACCTAGATTATCAAATACCTAGGTGACAAGATGTTGAACTGGAGAGGATGCAGTAGTAGCTCTAGGGGAACTATAGAAGAGTTAACTAAGGGCGGGATAATGGACAAAAGAGCCATTTTCCTAGTCCCCGTTAAATGAAAAAGGTCAACGACTCTCCTGGAACGACCCAAGCATGGCACAACCTCCTAATGTTTGGCAACATATGTCTAGCCACCCCTGCAAGGAGAGACAAAACCTTAGCTGCCTCAGTCATCAAAGCCATAAATGATTTCCCAGGGAGGACAACCAGGTGCACCTTCCCACTCGCGCGAGAAACACCCACGGCAGGAAGAGCAACAGTGGCGTATCTGTGACATCGAAAATCAGAACAAGTCACTATGAAAATAGAAGAAGGAACCCTATAGGCACAATAAGAGTCATCACCAGTGAGGACTCAGTTGTTGAGAGATGCCGCAACAGTTCAAGCCCTAAGGGACAAACACCCACCCAGGGCTCCACGTGAGGACGAGATTCTACCAGTTGGGTTACTGGAACAGAACCTCTCTGGGTGGCCGAATCTGTGGTTCATAAAGCAGCCTTGATCTTCCCAACAGGATCAGCAGGTGGGTTTACAGGACTAAAACCCAATCATATCAAACAAATGCTGAACCCTGCACTGGGTGATATTGCACAGGGCCTCCTGGTGGAACTAACTAGATTCACCAACATATGTCCAGCTGGCAACATACCAGACCCCATAAGACCTTTCTTTTTCGGAGCATCTCTCTGTGCTCTAAGGAAAAAGAATGTAGGGATCAGATAATAACTGTGGGCAATTCCTTCCAGCGTCTCGTCGCAAAGGCTGCTGCGAGAACAGTTAGCGAGGGAGCGGAAAACATGATAAAGCCAAAACCTCTTGGGTTCGGCATTCCACAAGGGTGCAAGGCGGCAGCTCATGCAACTCGAGCTTTCGTCATTAACATCTCAGACGGAAAGGCCCTGATCAAACTAGAATTAAAAAATGCCTTCAATTTAGTGTGGAGGGATGCTGTACTCCGTGCGGTTCATAGTCATTTCCCTTCCCTCTACCATTTTGTACATTCATGCTACAGTATGGATCTTAAGCTACTTTTTGGCGAATATGAAATTGACTCGCGAGAAGGCGTCCAACAGGGTGACCCCCTTGCTCCTCTCCTTTTCTGCTTAGTCATCAAACAAGTCGCAGAATTCCTGTCCAGCGAGCTCAACATCTGGTTCTTGGATGATGGTACCCTAGCTGGTTCCCAAGACTCCCTCCTGGGGGACATCAGAACAATCCAGGAGCAAGGTGCAAATTTAGGCCTCACCCTGAACTCTTTTTTTTTTTTTTAAGTGTGAAATAATATGTTCCAAACAGGGGGTATCGGAGAGAATAGGATGTTCTGCCAAATATCCATATAACCAAACCCGAAGACAGCACACTCCTAGGAGCCCCCCTGGGGGTTGAAGGTCATCGATGATGTCCTTGATACGAAAATCGCTGACCTTAAGAGGATGGTCACTTAAACCACCACCATCAAAAGCCCACAAGCAGTCCAGCTGGGATGGCCCCATTGTAGACCAAGTTGCTGCAGAGTGTCTGGGTGCTGCAACAACACAACACGACATTGCTCGCCTCACAGCAGTAGCAGCACCACATGCAGGGGATTTCTTGTTAGCAACCCCAATGTCGGCAACTGGCACGCGTCTCACACCACACGCCCTCCGCCTTGCTGCCCCAATCCACATCAAATATAGGTGTATTTGCGGCGAGGTGGAGGCCGACAGATACGGCCACCTTTCGACTGTCCCCCATTGCTTCCGAAACACTTGGCATTTGGCATAAGAGTGCCACACAAGTTTTTTTTTTAAGGAACTGGGTTCTAGGCTAATTAAAACAACAAGAGACTCTAGAGCTTCCAGCTTCCATTTCCAATGCCTCAGTGTGGCGATACAGAGGAGAAATGCACACTGCATTCAGGGTTCCTGTCTGCCATCTGAGGAGCTATATATATATATATATATATAGGATGTATATATATATATATATATATATATATATATATATATATATATATATGTATATATATATATATATATATATATATATATATATATATATATATATATATATATATATATAAACAAGAACAAAAAACTCACCATTATTAAGCGTTGGTGTTAAGTCCTTCGATCTGAAATATTAGAGAAAACAGTTGTTATGATGATCTAAATGTAAGCCATTAACATACATATAAACACAATGTACATGTTTCCCAGTGATGGTTCTTCCAACACACCAAGTGTTTATATATTAACTTCTCTCATATATCTACAACTTTGTTCCCAAACCCAGTTTATTTTCTGAATCAAAACTTGTCCAACTGTTCCGTGTTCCATTTTGTATATATTTAAAACCTATTTAAATTCCCTTTGTGGTACTTTTCATTCCCTTGGATAGTTACGTCATCCCGTTACTCTTCACCTGTCCGGAGAGTGTTGACTAAACTTCCATAGTCTCTTAGTGAGGGAGCGTCCTAATGCCCAGGGTAAACTGTGTCACCTTGGCGGGCAGTGAGTCACAACAACCTGGCTGAACATTATACACCCAGGCCATACTCATCTGACATTAAGGGAAGTGACGACGTTTCGGCCCGTGTTGGGTCATTATCAAGTGGCGTTACTGTGCAGGATGAACCGAAACGTCTTCAATTTTTTATTTTCAAATTTGAGGGTAGGGTGTCTTGTTATCTTTCTGTGGATTTTCAAATGAACTTGTGTCTACTGGGCAATCTGGTTACCAAAATTAACTGTTTAATATGTTTAATCAATGTGTAATAGTCAACAAAATAAAATCCGGTCCATCAACCGTGAAGAGCTCAGCCCCCAGGGTACTGTGCTTGCTCCAAGACTTTTTCTCATCCTCATATTGGACATAGACAAGGACACAGCCTGTCCTAGTCTGTACTGTACCATCCATTGCAGATGACCCTAGGATTTTTATGAGAGTAGACAACACAGAGGACACGGCAAACTTCCAATCAGATGTAGATCAGGTCTTTCTATGGGCTACAGAAAATAATATGGTGTTTAACGAAGATAAGTTCCAGCTCATGCGCTATGGAAAAAAACGAAAATATAAAAACGGAAACCACGTACAAAACTCAGGCAAATCATAACATAGAACGAAAAGGCAATGCAAAGGATCTGGGCGTACTCATGTCGGAAGACCTTACCTTTAAAGAACACAATAAAGTAGCCGTCACAACTGCAAGAAAAATGACAGGATGGATAACAAGAACTTTTCACACTAGAGATGCTATACCGATGATGATACTTTTCAAGACGCTTGTGCTATCTAGAGTGGAGTACTGCTGCACAATGACAGCCCCTTTCAAAGCTGGAGAAATTACTGACCTGGAGAGCGTGCAGAGATCCTTTACTGCTAAAATTCACTCAGTAAAACATCTAAACTATTGGGACCGACTAAAAGGCCTAAATCTGTGTTCTCTTGAGCGCAGGCGTGAGAGATACATAATAATTTACATGTGAAAAACAGTAGAGGGGCTGCTCCCAAAACTGCACACAGAAATAACATCACATGAGACCAGAAGGCATGGCAGGATGTGCAGAATACTCCCGTTGAAAAGCAGAGGTGCAACAGGTACTCTGAGAGAACTCTATCAACATCAGAGGCCCGAGACTGTTCAACACGCTTCCACTACACATCAGGGGCATAACTCGCCGACCCCTCACAGTGTTCAAGAGAGAACTAGATAAACACCTCCAAAGGATACCTGATCAACCAGGCTGTGATTCGTACGTCAGGCTGCGAGCAGCCGCGTCCAACAGCCTGGTTGACCAATCCAGCATCAAGGAGGCCTGATCGACGACCGGGCCGCAAGGTCGCTAAGCCTCGAAACCATCTCAAGGTAATCTAAACGGGGTCTAACATTGACAAGATGAAGCTGAAGCCCAACATTAGTTGTCCTACGAGTTTCCAAGGAAGCGTGTTCAATCCCATTCCATGACCCCACTATTTGATCAGCTTCAGTTGTCTCGTGACTAAGACGTCTTATAATGTATCCCAGTGTGTCATTTGTCGTATTTCCACTCTTTAAACTTTGATTGTTGTGGACAGTAATCCACGCCTTAGTAATCGTGAATCTACAAAGTCGAACTTCTACATGGGTACCATCGAACAAGAAGGTCTTAGTCGACATGAACTTGAAACCGGCCATATACTGCAGGTATGTTGACGACATTTTTACACAGGTACCTGATGTTAGACATCTGCAGGAGCTGAAGGAGGCATTTGAGCGGAATTCTGTGTTGCGTTTCACTTACGAGATGGAGAAGGATGGGAAGCTGCTCTTTCTAGATGTAATGGTCATGAAAAAAAGCGGAGGTTTCCACACTGCAGTCTACACTAAGGAAACAAACATAGGAATGTGCCTCAATGCCAACAGTGACTGCCCAGACAGGTACAAGAGGAGTGTTGTTAACGCTTACGTCGACCGTGCTCTCAGCCACAGCTCAGGATGGAAGCAAGTCGATGAAGAACTCTGTAGGATAAGGCAGGTCCAAGTCAACAACGGCTTCTCCAATGGTTTCGTTGAAGACATCATGAGAAGGAAGGTGAAACGCCATGCAACCTCTGAAGAGACAACTAACACAACACCTATACCCTCTATTAGACTATTTTACATGAACTTCTTTTACACAGCTTATAAAACGGAGGAAAGGGTCCTGAAAGATATTGTTAATAGGAACGTTATCCCTACAGACAAAAATCAGAAGATACAATTGACGATTTACTATAAAACCAAAAAAACGGCCAACCTACTCATGAGAAACTCTCCAGACACAAAGCAGAACGCTTTAAAGAGACCAACGTCGTCTATGCCTTCAAATGCCCACTAGGGGACTGTAAGCCTCAAAGAACTCAGTATATAGGCAAGACAACAACATCTCTTTCCAGGCGATTAACGATGCATAAGCAACAGGGCTCTATTAAGGAACATATAATCTCTTCCCACAACCAGACCATCACCAGAGAAGTCTTAACAAACAACACAGAAATCATCGATAGATACAGCGATAGCAGGCGGCTTGACATCTGCGAGGCACTACACATCAAGAAGTCAACACCAGCAATCAACAGCCAATTAATGCACAACAGTATTCTACCCACTTCAAGACTCCGCACCAATTTAGAAGCATCAAGAAATGTGCGCCAATAGGCCCTTTGCAGTTACGTCCATTCTTCCCTTTAATTTATCCAATTTATACCCAATGCACCGTGTTCTGTCTTGTGTTGAAAGTTTTGTTCACCTCATCCAAAACTGTTGCAACATATCACCTCACCCATATGCGGGTATATAAGATAAAAGCTGTTTAAATAATAGCATAGTAAAACTTTGTTTAGTGTTTGCAGTTCAAGTGTCGTGTCAGACTAAAAATAAAAATGAATTTTGGAGAATTGATTTTTCAATTACCATCGACAGTGAAAACATAAAAAATATTGAGAAAATTCGTATTAGAATTATTAATCTTACTTTTTCGATCATATTTAATAACATATGTTTACAAGAAAGACTGCTACCAAAAAATACTATTATATATTAATGCACAACATTATTATTATATATATATATATATATATATATATATATATATATATATATATATATATATATATATATATATATATTAATATATTATAATGTCGTACTTAATAGCCAGAACACACTTCTCGGCCTACTATGCTAGGCCCGATTTGCCTAATAGGCCGAGTGATTTTCTTTATTTTCAATAAATTGTTTCCAATTAGTTATTTTAATTATTAATATATTACCTTAACATAAATTATTGATTTAATAATGTTATTTTAGGTTAGGTTAAGATAGGTTAGGTTAGGTAGGGTTGGTTAGGTTTGGTCATATATCTACGTTAGTTTTAACTCAAATTTAAAAAAAAATTAACTCATACATAACGAAATGGATAGCTTTATCATTTCATAAGAAAAACATATTGAAAAATATATAGATTCAAGAATAATTGGCGTATTAGGCAAATCGAGCCTTGCATAGTAGGCCGAGTACGACGTTCTGGCTACTAGGTACAACATATATATATATATATATGGTACAACAGTTTTGGGTGAGGTGAACAAACTTGTGACAAACACAAGACAAAACACGAAACTCTGGGTATTAATTGGATATGAGAACATAAGAATGGAAGTAACTGCAAAGGGCCTATTGGCCCATACTTTCTCTTGATGCTTCTATATTGGTAAGGAGTCTTGAAGTGGGTCGAATATAGTTGTGCATTAATTGGCTGTTGATTGCTGGTGATGACTTTTTGATGTGTAGTGCCTCGCAGATGTCAAGCCGCCTGCTATCGCTGTATCTATCGATGATTTCTGTGTTGCTTGTTAAGATTTCTCTGGTGATGGTCTGGTTGTGAGAAGAGATTATGTGTTCCTTGATGGAGCCCTTTTGTTTACGCATTGTTAATCGCCTTGAAAGAGACGTTGTTGTCTTGCCTATATACTGAGTTCTTTAAGGCTTAGTCCCCAAGTGGGCATTTGAAGGCATAGACGACGTTGGTTTCCTTTAAGGCGTTCTGCTTGGTGTCTGGAGAGTTTTTCATGAGTAGGTTGGCCGTTTATTTGGTTTTATAGTAAATCGTCAATTGTATTTTCTGATTTTTGTCTGTAGAGATAACGTATCCTATCAACGTTCCTAAACAATATCTTTCAGGACCCTTTCCTCCGTTTTATGAGCTGTGGAAAAGAAGTTCTTGTAAAATAGTCTAATAGGGGGTACATGTGTTAGTTGACTTCAGAGGTTGCATGGCGTTTCACCTTTCTTTTTATGATGTCTTCAACAAAACCCTACAGAGTTCCTCATCGACTTGCTTCCATCCTGAACTGTGGCTGAGAGCATGGTCGACCTAAGTGTTGACAACACTCCTCTTGTACCTGTCTGGGCAGTCACTGTTGGCATTGAGGCACATCTCTATGTTTGTTTCCTTAGTGTAGACTGCAGTGTGGAAGCCTCCTGCAGTGTGAAACAACAATGGTTCGAATTGATATATATTTTGTAAACAAGATCACTAGGACACTGGTTAAAAGATACAGGACACAGAAGGGTGCCAAGGGAGGGGGCCATATAAGGGTGCCAGGGAGGGGCCCATAGGAGGGTGCCAGGGAGAGCCACGAACATTACCAGTGTGGCGGCCGGCAGTATCCATCAGGGCCACAAATCAGGTTAGGGTGGAGCAATCCTGGGGATGTTAGTCAGTAAGTGAGTTAGTGTTTTGGTGGCGTCTTTATTCTTGTCTCGCACGCTGCTCCCCACCAAGTACCTGGCACCTTGGCCCTCTCCCGGCACCTGGCCCTCTCCCGGCACCTGGCCCTCTCCCGGCACCTGGCCCTCTCCCGGCACCTGGCCCTCTCCCGGCACCTGGCCCTCTCCCGGCACCTGGCCCTCTCCCGGCACCTGGCCCTCTCCCGGCACCTGGCCCTCTCCCGGCACCTGGCCCTCTCCCGGCACCTGGCCCTCTCCCGGCACCTGGCCCTCTCCCGGCACCTGGCCCTCTCCCGGCACCTTGGCCCTCTCCCGGCACCTGGCCCTCTCCCGGCACCTGGCCCTCTCCCGGCACCTGGCCCTCTCCCGGCACCTGGCCCTCTCCCGGCACCTGGCCCTCTCCCGGCACTTGGCCCTCTCCCGGCACCTGGCCCTCTCCCGGCACCTGGCCTTCTCCCGGCACCTGGCCCTCTCCCTGCACCTGGCCCTCTCCCGGCACCTGGCCCTCTCCCGGCACCTGGCACCTTGGCCCTCTCCCGGCACCTGGCACCTTGGCCCTCTCCCGGCACCTGGCACCTTGGCCCTCTCCCGGCACCTGGCACCTTGGCCCTCTCCCGGCACCTGGCACCTTGGCCCTCTCCCGGCACCTGGCACCTTGGCCCTCTCCCGGCACCTGGCACCTTGGCCCTCTCCCGGCACCTGGCCCTCTCCCGGTACCTGGCACCTTGGCCCTCTCCCGGCACCTGGCACCTTGGCCCTCTCCCGGCACCTGGCACCTTGGCCCTCTCCCGGCACCTGGCCCTCTCCCGGTACCTGGCCCTCTCCCGGCACATTGGCCCTCTCCCGGTACCTGGCCCTCTCCCGGCACATTGGCCCTCTCCCGGCACCTGGCCCTCTCCCGGCACCTGGCCCTCTCCCGGTACCTGGCCCTCTCCCGGCACCTGGCCCTCTCCCGGCACCTGGCCCTCTCCCGGCACCTGGTCCTCTCCCAGCACCTGGCCCTCTCTGAGTACCTGGCCCTCTCCCAGTACCTGGCCCTCTCCCGGCACCTGGCACCTTGGCCCTCTCCCGGTACCTGGCCCTCTCCCGGCACCTGGCCCTCTCCCGGCACCTGGCCCTCTCCCAGCACCTGGCCCTCTCTCAGTACCTGGCCCTCTCCCAGTACCTGGCCCTCTCCCGGCACCTGGCACCTTGGCCCTCTCCCGGTACCTGGCCCTCTCCCGGCACCTGGCCCTCTCCCGGCACCTGGTGCTCTCCCAGCACCTGGCCCTCTCTCAGTACCTGGCCCTCTCCCAGTACCTGGCCCTCTCCCGGCACCTGGCACCTTGGCCCTCTCCCGGTACCTGGCCCTCTCCCGGCACCTGGCCCTCTCCCGGCACCTGGCCCTCTCCCGGCACCTGGTCCTCTCCCAGCACCTGGCCCTCTCTGAGTACCTGGCCCTCTCCCAGTACCTGGCCCTCTCCCGGCACCTGGCACCTTGGCCCTCTCCCGGTACCTGGCCCTCTCCCGGCACCTGGCCCTCTCCCGGCACCTGGCCCTCTCCCCCAGGTGTACGCCTCAACACCTGCCCCAACACCACCACCACACCCGGGTCCTCTGGTGGCACCACAGCCTGTGTCTGTTGAACGCTCCACGCTACGAGGTCGTTCGCTATCAACAACCTCGTAGAGCTTTCGCAGCTCATAAACTGTTACACAAGTGTAAATGTGATTGAGGAAAGATGTACAGGTTTCGAAGGTGGAGACATAAATGCTTGATGAATGGTGGGCGTGACGAGGGGCAGTGAGGTGCGTTGGTGTGCCGGGCTCATGATGTATGCAGGGCGAGGGTTGCCCCTTGTTAACGGTATCGAGTCACCGTTGTTGTTGTGTTCCACAACAGGAGGATGGGCAGCAGGGGGACCTAGAGATAAAGCTCGCTCATGCACGCGCAAATAGCCCCACTATTTGGCCTGCACGAGCGCAAAAAAGCAGGTGTGATTGTACAAGCAATCATACCTGCTTTTAAAGTTATGAATGGAGTTTGCCTCTACAACCTGCTCCTTTAGTTAATTCCGTTTTTTTCACTACCCTTACGCTAAAAGAAAACTTTCTAACATCTCTATGACACAACTAAGTCTCAAGCTTCTATCCGTGTTCCCCTTGTTCTATTGGTATTCATTTTGAGAATATTTCCTCTTTTTCCACTCTGTCAATCCCCCAAGTATTTTAAACGTCTGTATCATGTCACCTCTCTATCTCCTCCTTTTTACTGTCGTCAGGTTTAGTTTCTTCAGTCTCTCTTCATACCTCATCCATCGCAACTCTGGGAAGAGTCACGTTGCTAACTTCTGCATCCTTTTAAGCTTCCTCGTGTATTTTTTTTATATGAGGGTTCCATGACGGGGCGGGATACTATACAACTGGCTTCCTGGCATCACAGAGGCAGTATACAGGGATCTATGAGCCTCCTTATTTATATCACCTTGCACTTGCTGGTGTTGAGCTCAAGCAGCTATTTCTCTGATCAGGTCTGCACCTTAAAAGTTACCTTGGTGTGTGTGTATGCGTGCGTGTGAATGAGAGAGAGAGAGAGAGAGAGAGAGAGAGAGAGAGAGAGAGAGAGAGAGAGAGAGAGAGAGAGAGAGAGAGAGATGGATGTGTGAGAGGAAGAGAAGTGTGTGAGAGAGAAATATATATATCTATGTAGTGTAGTAGATATGATAGTAGTAGTAGATACGATAGAGAAAAAAAACAGGTCAAGTGTAAGTACATTAGACAATCGAAGGTTAGAAAAGTGGGGGTCCAGGAGCTAATCCTCCCTACGCTCAGCAACATTAAGCAAACACATACAGATATGTACACATACACAGGCAGTTGAAGTGCGGAGGTGTATACACCAGCACACACACACACACATGGCTCAGGGGGGGGGGGGGGTTATCTCCTTAAACAACTGTCAAACCTGCCACGATATATCGCACTGGTAGATTATGTAACCTAACCACACATTGCCAAGTAATAGAAGTGTCGCTCAGGTTCCTTGTCTGATCGACGCGCTCACAATACTTGCCGCTGTCTCTACTAGTAGATTTTACATTTATTATTATTATTATTATTATTATTATTATTATTATTATTCTTGGAGCCCATTGTCGGGGTAAAGTGATTAGATCTAGACACCAACCTCCCCCCCTCCCGCCCTCGCTCAGAGCACCTGGATAGTTATTTAGATATTTGAGATGATCTGAAAGCATATTACAGTTCCAATAATAGTCTACTTGTAAACAGACAAAATGAGCCTTTATCCTAATCAGAGAATATTCTTATGTTATCACTGTATCGCATTACATATCCAGGGTTTAAATTATAAAAATGTATATGGTAAATTCGTTTTCTGTAAAAAGGCCCGAAGCAAACATTTTCTGTAATCTCAAATTCTCCTGGGATACTCAAACAGTTTTAGAATGTCCCCCACCACCACCCCTCCTCCTCCAGCACAACAGTCAGGTGTGTACTGGTAGTACCACTGTGTCCTGGACCCGAACGCTGTCCACTCAGCCACCAGGCCACATCAGCCACGGGTGCTTATGTGTGTGTGTGGCGGGGGGGGGGGGGGGGGGGTGGAGGAGATGTGTGTACTCACCTATTTGTGCTTGCGGGGGTTGAGCTCTGGCTCTTTGGTCCCGCCTCTCAACTGTCAATCAACAGGTGTACAGGTTCCTGAGCCTACTGGGCTCTATCATATCTACATTTGAAACTGTGTATGGAGTCGGCCTCCACCACATCACTTCCTAATGCATTCCATTTACTAACATCTCTGACACTGAAAAAATTCTTTCTAACGTCACTGTGGCTCATCTGGGTACTAAGTTTCCACCTGTGCCCCCTTGTTCGTGTCCCACCCGTGCTGAAGAGTTTGTCTTTGTCCACCCTGTCAATTCCCCTGATAATTTTGTAGGTGGATATCATGTCTCCCCTAACTCTTCTGTTTTCCAGGGATGTGAGGTTCAGCTCCTTTAGCCTTTCCTCGTAGCTCAGTCCTCTCAGTTCCGGGACGAGCCTGGTGGCATACCGCTGAATCTTCTCTAACTTTATCTTGTGTTTAACTAGGTATGGACTCCAGACTGGAGCTGCATATTCCAGGATTGTTCTGACATAAGTGGTATACAGGGTCCTGTACGATTCCTTACATAAGTTTCTAAAGACAGTTCTTATGTTGACCAGTCCAGCATATGCCCTGATGATATCCTTTTGAACTGGGCCTCTGAGGAGAGGAGAGGTGTGATATCAACCCCCAGATCTTTCTTTCTATTTGACTCTTGCAGGATTTCTCCTCCCAGATGGTACCTTGTGTTCAACCTCCTGCTCCCTTCGCCTAATTTCATTACCATACACTTTCCTGAGTTGAACTTTAGCAGCCATTTTCTAGACCATTCATCCAGTTTGTCCAGGTCATACTGTAGTCTCTTGTGTGTGTGCGTACGCGTGCGTGCAGTACACATCACGCAAGCCAGCACAAAGGAGCTTGGTATAAGTCATTCTCCAGCGCGAGGCATTGTGGGTTATAGCAGGGGCGGGTTGACCCATGTCGGAGCAAGGGGCGGGTTGACCCATGTCGGAGCAAGGGGCGGGTTGACCCATGTCGGAGCAAGGGGCGGGTTGACCCATGTCGGAGCAAGGGGCGGGTTGACCCATGTCGGAGCAAGGGGCGGGTTGACCCATGTCGGAGCAAGGGGCGGGTTGACCCATGTCGGAGCAAGGGGCGGGTTGACCCATGTCGGAGCAAGGGGCGGGTTGACCCATGTCGGAGCAAGGGGCGGGTTGACCCATGTCGGAGCAAGGTCAAAATCGAGATCCAGAGTTGGAGCCCCACTCAGCCTGCCCCCACACCCACGCTCCCTGTTTCTTACACACTGATATACACTCACCACCTGTGTATACACTCACCACCTGTGTATACACTCACCACCTGTGTATACACTCACCACCTGTGTATCACACAAAGCAGCCGCTACAATACCCTACTGGTTAAACATATTTTTAGGAGTCAACAAATGGTCCAGAGGCTGGCCCAGGGAGCTGGAGCCCATCCCCCCCCCCCACACACACACACACAGGTGAGCACAAAAGTTTAGCCGCCACAATACCTTTCAGAAATGCAATCATTGTTCAAATGAAATCAACAATATCGAGGAAATTCCGTTTGAATGTAAATGACCTCGAGAAAGCTCAACAGCTATTCAAAGCTTAAAGCTCTTCTTATATAAAAGACTTTTGTTACACCGAGGAGTCGGAGACCCCGTGGCTCCTGGTGGCAGGCTTAGAACTCTCCCTTTCTAGACCTTAAATTAACCTACTAGTTATCCCCCGGAACACGATTCATCAGTTGGTTTACAACCAGGTCCCAATCCTTGCTGGACGGGCAGGTGTGAAGAGCGACAGACTGGCTCCCAGTCAATCATTCCTGGTCAGGACCCCAAGTAAACTAGATTGAATTGTAATCAGTTCAATAATGCTTTATCAAAACTCATGTATGTAATTACAGATATAAGTTTAATTAAATGAAAATGGGGAATAGCATTACTTGTACTTCAATCCCCTCATCAAGGTGACTGATTCCGGCTTTACAGCTAGTGCCCTTTGACAGGAACAAGAAGAGGAAGCAAGAATTAATCTTGGTACATCAGTTACTTGGGTGTTGGAAGCTAGCCTCTCACGAGGATAATTTGGTGTCTACCTCCCAGGTATACCTGGTGGACTAGGCCTACTGTACAATAAGATAAGGAACCTCCTCAATTTATATACTAATATATG